>NW_027122289.1:765000-984987 GCF_030686945.1 Centruroides vittatus | reverse complement strand
CCAAAACTAATTCTATAAGTGTAAAGTATAAACATTTAATATTAAATTTATTTATATTTTACTTTTAATTCATTAATAAGTTACTTTTATTCGAAACATAACGATTTTATTTGATCCAAAAAGTCAACCCACATAGTGTTTCTGTACTCATCTGATTGGCTTTCCACTTAGAAACATCTGAGTCAGCGACCAATTACCTAACCTTTTACACTTTAATACTACATAAAGCTAACTTAATCGAACTTTTTATTAAAATAAAAGTAAATGACCGTAATTGAATTAAATTAATTAAAGTTTTTATGCTGTTCTATTAATAAAACGATAGTCTGTTAAATTTACATATTGATGTGGAATTATATTTTTATATATAAAATCATGTGAAATAACATGTATTAATAAAAAGAAAATATCTAAATTAAAATCTGTTAAATAATTAAATTTTTTATTTACAAATATGACAATTCTATATTTTAAAGAAAAACCATCCCATAATAGTTGTAGTGTTAACGTTATTCGCTTGCCATTAAGAGAAACACGGATCAGCAACCAATCCACTTCATCCTTAATTTTTAAGCTACTCCTACTTTTATTCAATTGGTTATCTTTTCAAACCGCTGTTTTATTGTTACGTTTATTGGTTAATAAAGTTCTTTATTATTAATAGCTTTTATTTAATATTTATTATAAACTATATTATTAATAATCTATTTTTAGTTATTTATGAACGAATATAATAAATCCATTTCAATATGTTAAAATTAAATGTTTATATTTATTTATTCCTAGCATTTTATTATTTATTACTTTTAGAAATAATATTTTTACATATTGCATAAATTAATTACATAAAGAATCGTTTAAACGTAAAGGAATTTTTAAAATTTTAAAATTCTGTAACAAATCTGTCTGGTTAAAAATGTTATTAAGTTAAACTCTAAAACAGTTTACAATTTAGTATAATTTCGTCGTCATTGCAGCACGAAACTAACTCTAAAAATCAAATTATACATTTGGGCAAAAATGAATTCGTTTTATATTAACAGCTTAAATAATTTCGAATAAATAGTTCGAATATTTTAAATTTAAAAAGAATAATCCGATATACATCGACCAAAGCCGAATTATCGGGCTAGAGTCGGCTAGAATAAATAAATAATTAATAAGACATTTATTTATTATAGCCGACTCTAGACCGATAATTCGGCATTGGTAGATATATAGCTTTTTAACAAGTTAGTTGTTATTTATGAATAATTCGATTTTAATTAATAAAAAATTCAATAATTTAAAACAACGAATTAATAAGAATTTATAAATATTTAATTTTTCGAAAGTCTATTAACATTAGAAATTTATAAATTACAATTTAATTTAATTAATTTGCATTAAAGACGTTAGTAAATATTAAAATATTTCCAGCAAAAATGTACTTTTTAACTGAATTGTTCATTTTAAAGCAGGCTTATGTTTAGTTTTTCCTAGAAATATGGTCCACCCGGTTATAAAATATTTTATGACTAATACACATAATCCCATGGAAGCGTGAGAAAATAATTTCGTGTTTGAAATTAATTTTATTCAATTTAAAAATAGAGTAACTATATTAATATATGAGTCTTAAATGTAATAAAGTTCCAAAAATATAATAAATAATATTCAAAAATTAATAATAATATTATTAATATAAATAAATTAAGTATACAACAAAATATATCTAAAATTTATATTTAAAGTTAAATAGAAAAGAATAAACGTTGAGTAATTTAGTTTTAAAACTTTTATTGAAATATTTAGAATAAAAACGCATCTTTAAATCAATTTTTAACCCTTTTACTTCTGTCAGTCTCTCCCCCGTTATGAAATGTACCCATTCCCATTTTTATATTCTACGTTAGTGCGTTGTATTGTAACAAGCACATCTAGCCTACAGCGTGGAAATATAATTTTTTATTTAAACTTAATTTTATTTTATTTGAAACTAGAATAACTATATTAAAATGTACTTCTTAAATATTACAAAATATTCTATTTAATTAGCTTTAAAACCTAAAACGTTTTATCAAGCTACATACGCGATAGGATAACGAATAAACTTAATTTTCTTTAAATAAATCATAATCTATACTAATTTTTTTTATAAACTATATTCTAATCAATCGTTACAGGTTTTCGGGACCTTAATAATGTAAAAATAGTTTAAAATATTTTAAAATAATTAACTATTCGTTAAAACAATTCTCGATATTCGAACAACGTTTATACTTTACAATTTTAGTAAAAACAAAAATTTACCTCCAAGATTTAGCAGGATTTTTTCCATTTTCGCTTTTTACATTATATGACTTAAGATATCGACCAGTTGCCATTTTTGCTTAATCACCAAAGCTTGACACCTGTGTCAGCACTTCAATACTTCAACTTCAGGAATTTAAGAGAGGCTAATTGAATAAGTCGCGTCATTGGTCAATCAATATCAGGCTGCTTATTGATTGGTTAAAGATGTTGGAGAATTATTCTTGCTCAGAACAGTGGTTTTAACTTATTGTAGTGAATAACAGAATCTTTTATTAGTTTTTTAAATTAAATTACTTTTTTTGTAATATACTTCCTCAATTATAAATAAATTATTTTAAATATACAAAAATGATGATAATATATTAATACGTGGGATTAAATTTGTTATCCTAACGAATAAAGTAAATTTAACGTAGAGTTATTAGAATTTATAAGTTATTTAACATGCTAATTGGTATATAAAAGTATACAAATAATAAAATGCGATCATTTTTTAAAAAATAAATATTTCGTACGTTATACTTCGATTATTAGTGTCTTTACATTTACCTCACGTTTAACGTAACTTAAATGTATTGTAACGTAACTTTGGCTAATGTTATTGTTGTGTTTCAATTACATTATTTTGTATCGTGTAGAAAAGCGGTTTCCAACTAGTGGTACGCGGACCACCAGTGGTCCGTAAGAGCTGAAATATGGTACGCGAAAGATTTAAAACTTTTATTTATTTTAAATTATTATTCCCACGTTGATACAAACTGAATTTAATTTTTACTAAAAACTTTATGTTATCTATTATAATAGTACTGTTAAAGCATGTTACTCTTGAGTTTAACGATTACTTATTTTAAAAGTAATCGTTAGTAAGTAAAGTTATGTTATGTACAATTTATTATCATGATAATAAATTGGAAAAATAAACATCGTTACAGGTCTTTGAAAACCTTTATTTTGTACTTTAAACTCGTTGACATACCTACATTGTGAAGCTGAACGTCAGCTTCAGGAACGAGAAAGGCAAGGGAAGTAAAAATGTCAAAGAAAAGTGATGACGTAACTAATGGACAACCCCCACAGAGAAGCTTATCGCAACGATTGAATCACAACTGGAAATTATACACAAATAAAATATTGCGAGTTTATACTTAAATATTTGATATTTTTCTATATATACGTTTCAATTTAAATTTATCTTATTTAATTTTATTTTTAAAAAAACATTTATGATTTAAAAGAAGCTAAATGTTTCCATATATTCATCAAATATTTTTACTGGAACTTAAATAAACACCTGAGCAAGTTTTATCTTCGGCAATCAGTGACTTCATTCTAATTAATAATTCTAAAAGTAACTAATTTATCGTAATTTGATTTAATTCTGTTTAAAGTTTAATTAAATCTAAAAGGTATCTAAATATTTTTTAAATTAATTAATATCCTTGTAAAATTCTATTTATATTTTACCGCCGATTTTAAACTTGTACGTAATTAAAATTACACATCATAAATTTAAATTTGGTGTCATTAGGAAAAAGTTTTGAGAAACCCATTAGTAGACAAAGCCCAGGCGCCTGCCGTGTGCTCCCACCTCCCACCGTTAAATCCACTTCTGGTATTTCTTTTGTTTCAAGTGTTTTAAAAATTCGTTAATGTTTTATAATCTCACTTAACTTTCATCATTTTATGATAATTTACAGAACATTTCATTAACCGAATTAAATTTTTTGAAACACTTATTAAACACATATATAAATAAATTTATTTATATTCATGTATTCATTGAGACGTAGTGTCAGTGCGAGTGCTCTTTTATGTAGCTTACAGAATTGTGTTCGTTCTCAAAATCCTTTCGATCGATTTCGATTAAACTCTGCCATTTTCCATTAATTGCGACGAGGAATCTATAAAATTCAATAAAAAATGAAGGTTCAAGGCTTCATTTTCTAGATATAAAGTGGTTTGACGAAAGCGATATCGCGCGATTTTGTCGTGTCATGCACCACGGTCACTAGCGCGTTTTTTCTCAAAATTTGATGAATCGATTTTGATAAAACTTTGCAATTTTCCATTAATTCAGGCGAGAAATCAAAAAATGTAATGAAAGTGCATTTAAATGTAAAAAATAGGGGTACATGAGTTTATTACCGATATACAGAGGTATTAAAATGACAATGCTCGTGCTGTTCGTTAAGTCTGAGAGCGCCAACAAAATTTAGTCCTCGGGTTAGAAATTAAAACAGCATTGCGTGCATCTAACTGAAAATAGGCGCGAAAAATGAACAAAATACAAGAACTAAACAGCGATTCTTCTTTCTTTCCAGCTTCACCTCAATTCTATTGCGATACGACAAAGTGGCGCGATTTCCTAGTATAAAACATATGTACAGTACAGTACAGTACAGTACCAATACGTTTTATACAAATTAATATACATATATATATATATAAAATATACATATATGTTAAATCTGTAAATAGCAACTAAAACTATTAGAGTTATCTCAAGCGTTGATCTCGGCCGATGAATTAATATTTTGTTTAGTTTCTATTCATTCTTATTTTCTGACTTAAACTTTTATTAAAACATTGCTAAATAAAAAAAAACTTTTATTAAAGAAAGTAAAACTTCTGCATTATACAGGACATTTATAAATATAACTTCTTATTAACAGAATCCGAAAGATAGTGAACATTTTTAATTATTTAATCAGATTGTTTCTCTGACGATCCAGAAAATTTGCTATTAAATTTTATCAAATTTATATTAGGCCTATATATTATTTAAAGATCAATGATTTGTTTATTTTTTCAGAAACATTCATTTGTTCATTTTTAATGCTTTTTAGCCTTGAGAGCATAGAATCTTCAGGCTATGCTCTCAAAATAGCATAGCCTAAAGATGTTATGCTATCTTGAGTGTCGAATGGAAAAAGCAGCTGGGGATTTTTTTCTAGGCATGGAAAAACTTAATGGCTCTTATTGGTTCTTACTCCTATAAAATTATTGCTATTTTTACTAACAACGTAAAATTTTTAAGATTACTTTTTATTGGTAGATATTCAGAATTTAACCGTTTGCCTATAAAATGATAAGCATCCTTAGTGCACTCTTGTTCAAACTCATGATAAAATAATGCACATTCAATAGAATAATTCTAAATTTCGCATGTACTTTTTAAAAAAAAAAAAAAAATGTTTTGCTATTAATAATTTGATTGTAAACAACATTTTTATACCAAATATCTTACTCCGCTCCTTAAATAATAAATCATCCAACTCCCGATGCTGAGAAAACGTTTATTAAAGAAACATTAACGTTTTCGACCTAATATGATAGGCCAACGAGAGCATTATTACCTAGCTCCTCTGAAATGCATTTATGTAAACGTTTTTCAAAAATGTATGTGGTTCCTCTGCATTTTTTAACCACAGGTCTAATAGAATTTAAAAAACAGCTTCAAACTTGGGATATAAAAAGAGTACAATAGAAGGGCTAATTAATATATAAAATTATAAAATTTCGTTTGAAAATCAAAGATTAGAAATTAAAAACTATATTGGGGTCACACGAAAAAATTTAGCTAAGACTTAAGGAGCGCAAATACGATATTAATTAATAAACGGCACTGCAACGCAGTATTATCCTCTATGGCCCAAGCACAGGACTCTGTGGTTAAATGGAATGAAGCGACTATCCTCAAAACTACGCGTTCTCCACCTTTGGCAATGCAACAAGAAAAAATCGAATTATATACAAGTGCTGTAAATTAAAACATTGTTGTATTAACGCCAGGGAAGCGAATGGACTGGCTTCCGCGTGGAAGTTCTACATAAAAAAAAACTAAAACACAAAAATTCTTAGCCTGCACCTGCCCTTATACTTAGTGGCATTTTTTTGTGTATTTATTTTATTTTTTATTTTTATTTTATTACGTTATTTACATCGTTATTGTATTATTTCATTTAGTATATGTGTTTATTTCATTATTATTTTTTTTGTTAATTTATCTAGTATTTTGGTTTTTTAAATTTAAATTGTAAAAGTGTTTGAACGTTCTGACGTTTAAATATTTAGTTAAAATACGTTGGAGAATGCTTGCATCTGAAGATGGCCTATCATATTAGGTCGAAAACGTTAATGTTTCTTTAATAAACGTTTCTTTAGCATCAGATGTTAGATGATTTATCATTTTTAAAATTAACGTTATTTAATGAGTCATGGAGATATTTTTCTTTTGTATAGGTTAAGTTCTGAAAATTAACTACAGATGGAATTTGCTTACTTTGTGATGCCTTCAAAGCTACTCTCACACACCTCAAAGTGGGGCGTGTTGTGTAGGGAACTTCATTTTTGTGTCTTATTCTTATTACTTTTAAGTATTATTATTGATATTTGTTTTCATTTTAAATATTTTCTATATACTGTAGGGAGATGGTTCAAATAGTCTAACTCCTTATTAATTAAGCATTGTATAAGGCTTTTAAAAAGGTGTCTCCACTCTTTTAGATGTCTTACATTACGTCACAGAAAGACTGAATAAAGACGTCTATTAGTAGAATTTACACATTAATTTCGTATACTTAAAAATATTTAAAATTTTACATTTCTTTTAAAATAAGTTCAAAATTTTGAGGTGTTTTTATTGATAATATTTCTTTAAATATTTGTAAAAACAAACTTCATGTTTACAGTTCATTATTTAAGTGTTATTCAATTTACAGACGGATTTAATCGATCGTTAACACTATTTACTAACAACTGTTTGAAAGGAACTGACGGCATAATTACAGTCTCTTATACCACACCGCCCGCTTAGACGATTTCTTCATCCTTAAATATTTTAAGAAGTTGTCACTATATCCAATGCGGCGCTAAACTGAAGTATCTCAAGCAAAAATAATTGTATACAGTAACGAAATCTACAAACAATTTTAAGTTAGAAAGTTAAAAATTCGTGTAATTTAGCGACTCTCAGGGTGTTGGTGCTATTTTTAAAAACGCTAAATAAAGATTTTTAAATGTGTGGATGATAGATAAATCTTAGAATTGTGTCTGTAAACGACGTTTTCAAATTACTATATACTTTTAAGAGCATAGGTTTTCTTACATAAGCCTAATTGCAGAGTTTCATGTCTGTAATTAAAAACGATGTGAATATATCTTTTTCGGGGTTTTAATTGTTTCAGAAACAATGTTATCTAAGCTATTATCTGTTACTGAACATAATTCGTTTAACACCACTTAAGTTTGATTGACAGGTCTGGTTTGTCAATTAGAGTCAATTAGACTAATTGCAGGCCAGAGTCAATTAGACTAATTGCAGAGCAATTAGTCTAATTGACTCTGCTCGAGCAACGCCGAGTTAGCTTGAAATGAAATCTTCCACTGAACATTAAATAAAACTTTTTTTTAAAGATTCAAAAACATGAGTTTTTTACAAATTTTCCAGGGGGAAACATTTTAACTAGATTTACAGTGCTGGCTAGCGTACTGTACAGTGTACAGTATGCTAGCACCTCCCTTTTAAGCGTATGGCTACTTAACTAATCATTCGCAGATGTAAGACAAAGCACGTGTCAGCAAGCACCTGGCTGACCTGCCAGGTGCAGGTCAGCAACCTACGTCTTGCACGCTGAATGAATTAAAATATTAAAACAAATAATTAAATAAAATATGTTAAAAATTATCATAAAATGATACTAAAATTACGACGCAAGCGTTCGCGTCAGCTACATTTTGTGTATGTAGGGGAAGGGAGATCAGGATGAAAGGTTTAACTTTATGATGTAAAAAAACATAAAACAACATAATATAAAGCTTTTATTTTAATCAGTCTCGACAGAGATCTTAGATGATTAAAAACTTGCGTAATTAAAAATAATTAATATTAAGTATAAAATCTGTTAGGAATCATGAAGTAAAAACGTCAAAAATTCCATCTTGTTCTTACTTTGAAGACAAGATGAAATACATAAGATATCCCTACGTTTTACAATTGACACATAAAAAACATCCATCTTTTGCGTCTGTACATAGTTCATGTGCCCAACCACAACACACTGGATACTGTACCCAGTCCTCTGTGGGCGGTTCCGCATATGGTTTTTTACATAATACAAAAAAACCTTCATCCATCGCCATCTGCATCGTTTCTTCAGTCCAAGAACTTCTGTTGCTTTTTCTTATATACTTGTTCGCCATCTAAAAACAATTATGTACAATCCACAATTAGTTAGATAAATTGAAAACAGAAATCAAAATAATTGCGTGCGGGCAACATGGAAACTATTCCATCTTGCCCTGAAATGCAATTTTTTATCTGCTCACATGTCGATTGCCAATAATAATATCAACGCTTTAAAAATCCTTGAAGTTTTGTCGAGGAACGACGGAAAGAGTTGCCGTTCCGTCGTCTTTCCGTGTCGCGTGTACTCACACGCAGAAATTACAATTGAAACGCGCCATCTGCCAGCCGTAAATATAAACAAGCTACTACAGTAGGTAGGCCACGTGCCAGTAGTCGAAAATGGCTTCTACCGGGATTGCTTTATTATATCAATTAAACTTTTTAAGTTTGCCTTTAATCTTATCGCAAATAAAACACCTCAAAAACGAATAATTTGGATAGGAAAAATATTCTAAATTGTTGAAAGTTAGCTTTCGTCACCGAATTTCGATTACGCCATTCCAAATACTTTACGTAAGTTACGTCTATTTGACGTGAATATTTAAATCGGATAGTAATATAGCGTATAAATGAAATATATTAGCGTATTAGTGTACAAATAAGGCTTTTTAGCTTGCCGACCGCTATAGTTCGAATGCTATCGTCCCACGTGATCTTTATGACGACATTGCTAAACGGCCTTCCTATTGGTCTAATTTTTGCCGTTCCGCTTTCCGCGACGGCGAAAGTGACGTTATTTTGCCGTTGCGACGGTTTCCGTCGTTTGTTGCTGCGTGTGAGTACCAGGCTTTACAATGCTGTAAGGCGTTTTGAACACGTAATTAATGCAGATGGATTGTACAATAAACAAACGTGGTGAATAAAAACGTTTTGCGTGTTTTCATTCTGTGTTTTTTGTTCTTCATGCGCCATTTTTTCACCTAGTGGTAAAAATTAAAACTAAATGTTTTTTTGCATTTTCCTTTTCCACATGGTCAATATAACGTATATACAAAGTTTCATCAAAATACGTTCAAGAGAACGGGCTCTAGACAGGTCCGAGTAGGGCAACTTTAATTATAACCACCCTGTACAGTACTTTCCAAATGTCAATGTCTATGCAAGAAAATTTACTGTTAACATAGATGAACTACAAATGTATGTTGAAGGCCTTAAAGAAAAATTTTGCATATGACTTGGGTACTTTGAAATTCATTCAGTGTTGTTGACACGAAGCAGAAAATCTGCTGGTTTTAATAGTGTTTTGAGTGAACGAAGATGACTTCTGGTTGTCATAGCTTGCCTGAAAATGAAAATAAGTTGTTTTTTTGTTTATTGTCGAAAACAACATTAATTGTTTTTTAACTTGTAGGCCAGAAATCTCCTTAAGCTTATTAAAATATGTGGTAACTGATGTTTTTTTCTATGATGTTTCGGGTTTATCGAACAACACTTTAAAATTGATAAGAATTATATTCTCACGGAATGTTTTTGTTTTACGAGACAAAATGGGTAAACTACGGAAGAATAAAGGAAAGAAAAAAGAAAAAGAAAGAATATATGCAGCTAAAAAAAACTGCTGGGGGAAAATCGTCTACATAAAGAGAGACAAAGAAAGAAAACAGTAAATAGGCCTAAATCAGTTCAAGAAAAGAGAGAAGACCAAAAGACTCACTACATCATCTGTGGTGAAACCGTTGAAAAAGTCCAGATTCAGTGTAGAATTTGTGAAGATTGGGCTCGGGAAAATTGCGCTGATCTTCAAGGAAACAAATTTTTTTATGAATGTAATGTTTACATTACCGAAAAAAATAAACACAAAAAATAAAAAGAATTGTTAAATTTTCAGACTGATAATTTTTTAATTTTTCTCATTTAATACCACTTTCTCATCATGTATTAACTTAGTTCTACTATCTTTAATTTATATTAAATTTCTTAATAATAACTCTGCCTAATAATAAAAAGTTGTTTGTGAAACCAAAAGTAATTCTCTTCTTACAGATTTTTTTCATGTTCGATACAATCCTCCACGATTGAACTTGGTAAAAATATAATCACTGTAAAAAGTGTGACAAAAATGATTAATATTTTTATCTTAGAATAATGAGTTTTAACAGGTATTTTTATAAAAGAATGAAGTTTTGTATAAAATGTAATCTAAACCAATGGAGTTGTAAAATTTCTTTATAATATAGGAAAAGCTGAGGTATCCGGTACTAGACGAACCATCCCTTACCTTTTCTTCCTAATTTATCTAGATAATCCAATGCATTTTATAATCGTAAAGCATTATGAAACTGTACTATGTTTTATTTAATTGTGTTTTTCCTATTTAAATGCGATCTGAAAATTATAAAGCAGGCTAGTAGTAAAGAAATGAAAGTTCTCCTCCAAAATTTTAATTTTTAAAATTAAATGAATTTAATCAAAATCAATACTAAAATTCATTGAATTTAAACAAAAATTTAATCAAATTTATTAAATTTAAAATCTTTAAAATTTAATGAATTTTAACAAAATCAATAAATGTAAACAAAATTAAATCTCATTAATTTATTTTTTATAAAAAGAAAATATAAAAATAGTCAAACAAATCTAATAATATGAGCTTTATATTTATTCCCATAATCTCTCATTCCCCCATATACAAATTTAAAATTATTCATCTCTTTTAAATCTTCATTCTGTAATTTTTTATTAAGACGATCAGTTAGAAAAACTTGAAATTCATCCAATTCTCTATCCCTAAGAACTACTAAATTTTTCTCACCAAAGCCAGTGGATATTCTTTTAATATATTCAATTGGATATTCATAATCAATTTCCAACTCATATAATTTCTTTGTTGGAATATTTTGAAGTTTTCCAATGTTGTTTAGTTTCTTCAACGTCTCCATTTATATAGGAAAAAATTAATCATTATAATTTATAAAAATTGAGATAGTATATTTTAAAATGTTTTGTAAGAAATTCTCAACATCATCTGTTTCCTCGTGTGATGGATTTTTGTCTGTAGTTTTAACTGTAATTATATCTCTTACATTGAATGGAATAGTTTCATTTATGACTATATAACTTTCTTCTTTCTCTTTTTTAAAAGAAAATGCTGATTTTCCATTGATAAATATACCCACAGATAAACAAAATATTGCTAAATGACATGTAAAATAAATCTTACTAATGAAACCATTAGATTCTAACACATATTTTACATCATAATTTTTATATCACTATCATCAATAGGAAGATCGCTTAAGGTTAAATAAAATTCTCTATCTTCAGCTGGTTTAGGTAAATACAGAATACCTCTTAAGATGAAAGAATGGTTAATTTTGAAATAATCTTCGAGATATGATTTTGTAACTGCATCCGTGTCATTAATTGGATTTTTTAAATTAGTTATTTTTTTATTTTTTGCATCAAACGCATCCTTATTATTTTTTGTTAAAGTATTATTCTCTAAATATCCTTTATTCACAACATTTTTGTCTTCCACTGGATCATCAACATTTCCAATTCTTTTATTTTTTGCATTGAATGCACCATTATACATTTTCAGACATCTACTATCCAATGGCTGAAGTTTTTTACTCGTTTCTGTTATGAAATTATTAATGTTTAAATTTAATTCATCAATATTTTTTTGTGAATTAGTTTTATCCGTTATGTGATCTTCCTCTAATATTTTTAATTTATTAGCATTTTCTTTAGCAAAAGTTTGAAAATCATTATTTAATTCATTGATTATTTTTAATTTATTATCAATATATTCCTTGGTTGCAGCATCTTTTTTGTCTATTGAATGTTTTCAATATTTTAAGATCTTATTTTGCATATCATAATTTCCATCATACGTTAATTTGAAACCATTACCCGGAGGACCAGGAGGACCTTCTTTTACTTCATCATAATAATGACCAAAAGGGAACCAAGCCATTTAATTACTTTAAAGTTTTAATAGTTTTAAAAGTCCTGTTGAACATATTCATAATTCCTTCTCTTTTTTCAACTAAAACGAAATAAAATCTATACGGTTTAGCAGGTGTTTCTCTTAATTGCCAAAAGAATTCAACTTTCAAATTATCTACATTATTATAAGAGGAATGATTAGAAACATCGAAATGAATTATTGGATACAGTCTCCCATAGTTTGTATAACTTACTAAACAACCAGACTCTGTGTTATTAGTATTTAATCCTCCCGCTAATAAATCACAATAATATCTTGAATAATCTAATTCTCCAAGTTTAAAGCTAACATTATAATCTTCTGTTGGATATTTATCATTATTAATTCTTAACCAACATCTCATCATATCTAAGTTATCGAATATCATATTATTTTGATTCTGATCGTTTTCTTTTTCTTGATATTGTGAAATTACAAAAATATTTCTGATTTCATCTGTGATTGTATTTACAATTATTGTTCCACTAGAACTATTTTGAACATTACTTTTAATTAATCTAACACAACACCAATTAATTTTTATATCAGATGAGGGATTTAGAGATACACTATTAAAATTAACTTGAAATCCTGGGTATAGTTTAAACGTAATATTTCCTCTTATCCATTTAACAGAGAAAATGGAACGACTGTCAGTGACCCTGACTTTTGCCTTCTGATACTTATATCTTCCACAATTACATGAAATGTTGCAATAAATTTTTTTTGGAGGAGTTAATTAATTTATAAACTCACTTTTCTGTCTGAAATTACACTCGAAACCGACTGATGATTATGAATATTTGAATTACTGTTCTGTTAACAGAAAAGAAAAAAAAACAAGAATTGGTAAAAAAGAACATTTATTTAATTGTACAAAACTCACAAAATCACAGTTATATTTCATTTTGCTCTACACTGATGTTAGAGGACCGACTTGTATCATCAAATTCTGTTAGCGCTCTTTCTGGAGGTGGATTGCACTCTGATGTAGTAATTCATACATCCATTGTACTCATCTGGACAGAAAATAATTATTGTGATTTATGTTATTTATTTTAAACTAAATTTTTGTTATAGACTCGTTTTGTACCTGCGAGTCATTAGTTGTATCTTCAGAGTCCTCATTTGTCTTCTCTAAAAAAGGCAATCTTACATCAGACTGATTTGATGCAATTCCAAATGATGCAAAAGATGAAGGCGTACTGGTTTCGCTACATCGCGATCGTTTCACTTCTATTTCACCGTCACCAGAGTCTCTTCTTCCTTTTATGAAGTGACGTTGAACTTTCCTAAAAAATTAAATGAATCAAAGTTAGAATCGTAATATATAACAACATATACACAAAATATTTTACAAAATTAGTTGAAATTACCTTATCATATTTGTTTCCGGAAAATGATGTATTACTGTCCGAAGACACGATACTTGAATTCAAATTTGAATTTGTTTTTCTATCTGAATAAGTAGGTGTTGTGCCAGGACTACTTTGAGGTGTTGAATTCGGCGTGGCACTCTAAATTAAAATAATAATTTGATTAATTATTAATGCATTCATATTTGATTAACCTACCATGCATAAAATTATGAATTAATTTCATTTATAAAATAAATATCTTACTAATCTCTCTTTTTTCTTATGCAATTCTCGATATTCGAACAACGTTTATACTTTACAATTTTAGTTAAAACAAAAATTTACCTCCATGATTTTGCAGGATCTTGTCCATTTTTACTTTTTACAATATATGATTTAAGATATCCTTCAGTTGCCATTTTCGCTTAATCTCCAAAGCTTGACGCCTGTGTCAGCACTTCAATACTTCGACTTCAGAAATTTAAGAGAGGCTATTTGAATAAGTCGCGTCATTGGTCAATCTATATCAGGCTGCTTAGTGATTGGTTAAAGATGTTGGAGACGTTACTCTTGCTCAGAACAGTTGTCTTTGTGAATGTTCATATGGAGGTTGTAGCCTTGGGCGCTTTTTTTTCTGAAGAGTAATGTTTTGATCGCTATACGACCGAAGAGCCAGCCGTTTATTTCACGGCCTAAACGTACGCGCGGGAAACCGTGCCTTCCGGGAGGACTTCTGTGGGGAACTGGCCTCCTATTCAGTCGTTATTGGCTAGGAGAAAACCCGGAAAACTCCTAGCAGCCAGCCTGTCCGAGACGCGGCGCGAACCCACGACCGAACTTCCCAGTGTTTAGGGTCCGGTCACCACCGCTATGAGCGGCAACGGAGACCACTCGCCCACTGGTGGGGCCTCAGGACAGTTCTTTTAACTTATTGTAGTAAATAACTAATAGAAGATTTTGTTTTTTAAATTAAATTACTTTTTTTGTAATATACTTTTTCAATAATAAATAAATTATTTTAAATATACAAAAATGATGAAAATATATTAATACGTGGGATTAAATTCGTTATCCTAACGAATAAAGTAAATTTAACGTAGAGTTATTAGAATTTATAAGTTATTTAACATGCTAATTGGTATATAAAAGTATACAAATAATAAAATGCGATAATTTTTTAAAAAATAAAGATTTCGTACGTTATACTTCGATTATTAGTGTCTTTACATTTATCTCACGTTTAACGTAACTTAAATGGATAGTAACGTAACTTAAGCTAATGTTATTGTTGTGTTTCAATTACACTATTTTGTATCGTGTAGAAGACCTTACAAACATCCCATAAAATAATTGGTAAAACCAGATTGAAAAAGTAGAGCTCAGCAAGAATATCTAAATGAAAAGTTGTGGCATAAGAACAGGGTAAGCAAATTTTGAAGTAACACTCAACATGTGAATAAAGTGCACATTACACAGACTGAAACTACAGAGAATTCTGAATGAAACAATATCATTATGATAATAAATTGGAAAAATAAGCATCGTTACAGGGCTTTGAAAACCTTTATTTTGTACTTTAAACTCGTTGACATACCCACATTGTTTGGCTGCAGGTGTCAGCTTCAGAAACGAGAAAGGCAAGGGGAGTAAACATTTCAAACAAAAATGATGACGTAACTAATGGACAACCTCCACAGAGAAGCTTATTGCAACGATTGAATCCCAACTGGGAATTATACACGAATAAAATATTGCGAGTTTATACTTGTAAATATTTGATATTTTTCTATATATGTTTAAATTTAAATTGATCTTATTTAATTTTATTTAAAAAAAAAAAACCTTTAAAATTTAAAAGAAGCTAAATGTTTCCATATATTCATCAAATATTTTTACTTGAACTTGAATACACACCTTGTCACTGATTGCTGAAGATAAAACTTGCTTTCATTCTAATTAATAATTCTAAAAGTAACTAATTTATCGTAATTTGATTTAATTCTGTTTGTTTAAAGTTTAATTAAATCTAAAAGGTATCTAAATATTTTTTAATTAATTAATATCCTTGTAAAATTCTATTTAAATTTTACCGCCGATTTTAAACTTGTACGTAATTAAAATTACACATATGAAATTAAATTTGGTGCCATTAGGAAAAAGTCTTGTAAAACCCACCAGGAGTAGAACCCACGTGCCGTGTGCTCCCATTTCCCACCGTTAAATTCACTTCTGGTATTTCTTTTGTTTCAAGTGTTTTAAAAATTCGTTAATGTTTTATAATTTCACTTAACTTTCATCATTTTATGATAATTTACAGAACATTTTATAAACCAAATTAAATTTTTTGAAACACTTATTAAACACATATATAAATAAATTTATTTATATTCATGTATTCATTGAGACGTAGTGTCAGTGCGAGTGCTCTTTTATGTAGCTTACAGAATTGTGTTCGTTCTCAAAATCCTTTCGATCGATTTCGATTAAACTCTGCCATTTTCCATTAATTGCGACGAGGAATCTATAAAATTCAATAAAAAATGAAGGTTCATGGCTTCATTTTTTAGATATAAAGTCGTTTCACGAAAGCGATATCGCGCCATTTTGTCGTGTCATGCACCACGGTCACTAGCGCGTTTTTTCTCCAAATTTGATGGGTCGATTTTGATAAAACTTTGCAATTTTCCATTAATTCAGGCGAGAAATCAAAAAAATGTAATGAGAGTGCATTTAAATGTAAAAAATAAAGATCCATGAGTTTATTTCCGATATACAGAGGTATTAAAATGACAATGCTCGTGCTCTTCGTTAAGTCTGAGAGCGCCTAACGAAATTTAGTCCTGGGGTTAGAAATTCAAACAGCATTGCGTGCATCTAACAGAAAATAGGCGCGAAAAATGAACAAAATACAAGAACTAAACAGCGATTCTTCTTTCTTTCCAGCTTCACCTCAATTCTATTGCGATACGACAAAGTGGCGCGATTTCCTAGTATAAAACATATGTACATGGTAGTGTACAGTACAGTACACTACCAATACGTTTTATACAAATTAATATACATATATGTATATTTTGTGTGTGTGTGTGTGTGTGTACATATATATATATGTGAAATCTGTAAATAGAAACTAAAACTGTTAGATTTATCTCGGGCGTTGATCTCGGCTGATGAATTAATATTTTGTTTAGTTTCTATTCATTCTTATTTTCTGACTTAAACTTCTATCCTCAGGACTATGCGTTCTCCACCTTTTTGGCAATGCACGAAGAAAAAATCGAATTATATATAAGTACTGTAAATTAAAAGATGATTGTATTAACGCCAGGGAAGCGGATGGAGTGGCTTTCGCGTGGAAGATCTACATAAAAAAAAAAAACTAAAACACAAATTTTTAGCCCGCACGTGCCCTTATACTTAGTAGCATTTTTTGTGTATTTATTTTATTTTTTATTTTTATTTTATTACATTATTTACATCGTTATTGTATTATTTCATTTAGTATATGTGTTTTATTTCATTATTATTTTTTTTTTGTTAATTTATCCAGTATTTTGGTTTTATAATTTAAATTGTAAAAGTGTTTGAACGTTCTGACGTTTAAATATTTAGTTAAAATACGTTGGAGAATGCTTGCATCTGAAGATGGCCTATCATATTAGGTCGAAAACGTTAATGTTTCTTTAATAAACGTTTCTTTAGCATCAGATGTTGGATGATTTTATCATTTTTAAAATTAACGTTATTTAATGAGTCATCGAGATATTTTTCTTTTGTATAGGTTAAGTTCTGAAAATTAACTACAGATGGAATTCGCTTTCTTTGTGATGCCTGCAAAGCTACTCTCACACACCTTAAAGTGGGGCGTGTTATGTAGGAAACTTTTTTTTTGTGTCTTAAGGTCTTTAAAGGAGTGTCTTCGCCCCTTTAAAGGTCTGACATTACGTCACAGAAAGACTGAATAAAGACGTCTGTTAGTAGAATTTACACATTAATTTCGTATACTTATGTGAAATTTTAAATATTTATTTCTTTTAAAATAAGATTAAAATTATGAGGTGTTTTTATTGATAATATTTCTTTAAATATTTGTAAAAACAAACTTCATGTTTACAGTTGGTTATTTAAGCGTTATTCAATTTACAGACTGATTTAATCGATCGTTAACACTATTTACTAACAACTGTTTAAAAGGAACTGACGGCATAATTACAGTCTCTTATACCACAGCGCCCGTTTAGACAATTTCTTCATTCTTAAATATTTTAAGAAGTTGTCGCTATATCCAATGCGGCGCTAAACTGAAGTATCTCAAGCAAAAATAATTGTATACTGTAACGAAATCTACACACAATTTTAAGTTAGAAAGTTTAAAATTCGTGTAATTTAGCGACTCTCAGGGTGTTGGTGCTATTTTTAATGGCGCTAAATAAAGATTTTTAAATGTGTGGATAATAGATAAATCTTAGAATTGTGTGTGTAAACGACGTTTTCAAATTAATATATATTTTAAAGAGCATGGATTTTCTTACATAAGCCTAATTGTAGAGTTTCATGTCTGTAATTAAAAACGATCTGAATATATCCTTTCCGGGGTTTTAATTGTTTCAGAAACAATGATATCTAAGCTATCATCTGTACTGAACATAATTCGTTTAACACCACTTAGTTTAATTGACAGGTCTGGCCTGTCAATCAGACTAATTGGCCTCTCTGCTCGAGCAACGCCGAGTGTTTTAGATTGAAATGAAATCTTCCACTAAACATAAAATAAAATGTTTTTGAATCTTTGTAAAAAAAACTCACCTTTTTTTTAAAATTTTTCAGGGGAAAACATTTTAACTAGATTTACAGTGCTGGCTAGTGTACTGTACAGTGTACAGTACGCTAGCACCTCCATTTTAGGCGTAGGGCTACTTAACTAATCATTCGCAGACGTAAGATAAAGCACGTGTCAGCAAGCATCTGGTTGACGTACCAGGTGCAGGTCAGAAACCTACGTCTGGCACGCGATACCATTTTTTCAGTGGCACGCTGAATGAATTAAAAAATAAATAATATAAAAATTATTTGTTTTAATGTTAAAAATGATCATAAAATGATACTAAAATTACGACGCAAGCGTTCGCGTTAGCTACATTTTGCGTGTGTAGGAGAAGGAAGGGCAGAATGGAAGGTTTAACTTTATAATGTAAAAAAACATAAAACATAATATAAAGCTTTTATTTTAATCAGTCTCGACAGAGATCTTAGATGGTTAAAAAATTGCGTAATTACAAATAATTAATATTAAGTATAAAATCTGTTAGGAATCATGAAGTAAAAACGTCAAAAATTCCATCTTGTTCTCACCCTGAAGACAAGATGAAATACATAGGATATCCCTACGTTTTACAATTGACACATAAAAAACATCCATCTTTTGCGTCTGTACATAGTTCACGTGCCCAACCACAACACACTAGATACTGTAACCAGTCCTCTGTGGGCGATTCCGCATATGGTTCTCCACATAATACAAAAAAACCTTCATCCATCTGCATTGTTTCTTCAGTCCAAGAACTTCTGTTCCTCTTTCTTATATACTTGTTCGCCATCTAAAAACAATTATGTACATCCTCAATTAGTTAGATAAATTGAAAACAGAAATCAAAATAATTGCGCGCGGGCAACATAAACTATTCCATCTTGCCCGCGATATTATTCTATTAATTCTACTATTTTATTTATAACTATTGTTTTATTAATAGAATAATATGTAAGTTTAACAGACTATATAACTAATGTGGGATAATATTTTTATGTATAAAATCATGTGAAATAACATGTATTAATAAAAAGAAAATATCTAAATTAAAATCTATTAAATAATTAAATTTTTCATTTACAAATATGACAATTCTATATTTTAAAGAAAAACCATCTCATAATAGTTGTAGTGTTAACGTTATTCGCTTGCCATTAAGAGAAACACGGATCAGCAACCAATCCACTTCATCCTTAACATTTAAGCTACTCCTACTTCTATTCAATTGGTTATCTTTTCAAACCGCTGTTTTTATTGTTACGTTTTGATGGTTAATAAAGTTCTTCAAATTAATTAATTACATAAAAAATCGTTCAAACGTAAAGAAATTTTTAAGTTTAATATTCTCTAACAAATTTGTCTGGTTAAAACTGTTATTAAGTTAAACTATATAACAGTTTACAATTTAGTATAATTTCGCCGTCATTACAGCACGAAACTAACTCTCTAAAAATCAAATTATACATTTAGGCAAAAATGAATCCGTTTTTATATTAACAGCTTAAAATATTCGAACTATTTTTCGAAATTATTTAAATTTCGAAAAGAATAATTCGATATACATCCAAAGCAGAATTATCGGGCTAGAGTCGGCTAGAATAAATAATTAATAAGACATTTTATTTATTATAGCCGACTCTAGACCGATAATTCGGCTTTGGTAGATGTATAGCTTTTTAACAAGTTAGTTGTTATTTATGAATAATTCGATTTTAATTAATAAAAAATTCAATAATTTAAAACAACGAATTAATAAGAAATTTTTAAATATTTAATATTTCGATAGTCTGTTAACATTATAAGTTTATAAATTACAATTTAATTTAATTAATTTGCATTTAAAACGTTAGTTAATATTAAAATATTTCTAGCAAAAATGTACTTTTTAACTGAATTGTTCATTTTAAAGCAGGCTTAAGTTTAGTTTTTCCTTGAAATATGGTCCACCCGGTTATAGAATATTCTATGACTAATACACATAATCCCATAAGAGCGTGAGAAAATAATTTCGTATTTGAAATTAATTTTATTCAATTTAAAAATAGATTAACTATATTAATATATGAGTCTTAAATGTAATAAAGTTCCAAAAATATAATAAATCATATTCAAAAATTAATATATATTATTAATATGAATAAATTAAGTATACAACAAAATATATCTAAAATTTATATTTAAAGTTAAATAGAGAAGAATAAACGTTGAGTAATTTAGTTTTAAAACTTTGCGTTTTTATTCTAAATATTTTAATTATTCTTAAATCAATTTTTAACCCTTTTACTTCTGTCAGTCCCTCCCCCGTTATGAAATGTACCCATTCTAATTTTTAAATTCTACGTTAGTGGGTTGTATTGTAACAAGCACATCTGGCCTACAGCGTGGAAAAATAATTTTTTATTTAAACTTAATTTTATTTTATTTGAAACTAGAATAACTATATTAAAATGTACTTCTTAAATATTACAAAATATTCTATTTAATTAGCTTTAAAACCTAAAACGTTTTATCAAGCTACATACGCGATAGGGTAACGAATAAACTTAATTTTCTTCAAATAAATCATAATCTATATTAATTTTCTTTATAAACTATATTCTAATCAATCGTTTAAGGTTTTCGGGACCTTAATAATGTAAAAATAGTTTAAAATATTTTAAAATAATGAACTATTCGTTGAAACAATTCTCGATATTCGAACAACGTTTATACTTTACAATTTTAGTAAAAACAAAAATTTACCTCCATGATTTTGCAGGATTTTTTCCATTTTGACTTTTTACATTATATGACTTAAAAAAGATAAATTTCATGGATATGTTTTCTTTTTTGATACTTGCCATTTTTGCTCAATAATCTCCAAAGCTTGACACCTGTGTCAGCACTTCAATACTTCAGCCTCTCTTAAATTTCTGAAGTTATTTGAATAAGTCGCGTCATTGGTCAATCAATATCAGGCTGCTTAGTGATTGGTTAAAGATGTTGGAGACGTTACTCTTGTTCAGAACAGTTCTTTTAACTTACTATTAGAAGATTTTGTTATTTACTACAATTTTTTAAATTAAATTATTTTTTTTGTAATATACTTCCTCAATAATAAATTATTTTAAATATACAAAAATGATAAAAACGAAATTAATCCCACGTATTAATATATTATCTTAACGAATAAAGTAAATTTAACATAGTTATTAGAATTTATAAGTTATTTAATATGCTAATTGGTATACAAAAGTATACAAATAATAAAATGCGATACTTTTTTAAAAATAAAGATTTCGTACGTTATACTTCGATTATTAGTGTCTTTACAATTAAATCACCTTTTAACGTAACTTAAATGTATCGTAACGTAACTTGGGCTAATGTTATTGTTGTGTTTCAATTAAATTATTTTATATCGTGTAGAAGGCCTTACAAACATCCCATAAAATAATTGGTAAAGGCTATATGACCAAGACGTTAACCGGAAAAAAGTGCACGTGGAAAAGCCCACACTGAAACTGCGCTCAGAAAAAAACCATCCTTTCTTGTAGTTTCTTGGTATAATTTATTTGTCTCCTCTCTTATTACGGATAGAACTATTTCATTATTAAATAACTGTTTCTTTTTTCATTTTTTTTAAAGGAAATTGGCATTTATTATTCTATTTTTGTGGAAAAAGACACTATTCTTACGGATACCAATCACACGTAGGCACTGTTTCTTTCTGGGGTCTTTATTGTGGGAAACAGTGCTTATGTGTGATTGGTTTAAAATTAAGAATAGTAGGAAAAAAGGGCACTAAAGTAGAAACTGTTGTCTTTATTATAAGGGTTAGATAGCACTTCGTTGTGTGACTTGGTCTACCACAGTATATATGTCAAAATACAAGCAGTAACGTGACTAGGAGTTTGCTCTTGGGGATTTGGGAGGATGATCTAAAAAGTACAATCTGAATGTCAGAAAAATACTGTAAGAAACTGAGTCCGAACGTTATTTTTATTTTATTATTATTTCCGTTTTATTATCTTCTGTTTGGGTCTTGTTTATTTAGGACGAAGGTTTCCCACCACTCTTGTTAGTAATGAAAACATGAAGATAAAACAACTCACGGAGAAATAAGCGCCGTAGGAAAAATCTTGCGCACTTGCGCTGCCCAGCGGAAGTAACGGTCCGCAGAAAAAAAATGGAGGGGGAGTCCCCACATTCACTAGTAAAGAAATACTTGATAAACCGTCTTAAACATCCCAGAAAATTATGATAAATACTTTGTAAACGGTTTATAAGCTTTGTCGGAAACTTAAAACTGCCAGAAAAGAAAATTAATGTTAGCAACTAAGTATGTAAATAAGGGGAGTAGCTCAGCTCAAGTGTGACGTCACCTCACAGTATAAAACCCGTACGTTAACCGAAGAAGAGAGGTGAATTCCAAATCGAGGCGACTTTGAGAGCGAGGTGAATTCGAAAGCGAAGTATTTTCTGATAGAAGTCCAGATTGATAATTGGACGATCCAAGGTGTTAAAGAGGAGTTCGATTGACGATTTGACGATATCGAAAGGAGTGAGGAAACAGTTTCTTCGTATAGTGAGGTGACGGATACACGTTTAATTAGGAACTATGAACAAAATCTCTTGCTAAGTATTTGATTTGTCGAATTTTCAAAGGGGAATTACTATTAAGTTAAGCTAAGTAGCTAAGTTTATTGTCGGGTTTTCTTGTTGATTTTCGTTAATAAATTTTGTTTGTACTACGTACAAATGTCAATAATCCATTCTAGTTACTAATTAAATATATTTGAACTTTTGATCTGACTTGATATTTATCGTTATTATTACTAATTTTTCGGTGCACGCTTAAGTCTGGCCTTGGCAAAACTAACCTCGAATCCGCGTAAAGTACCCGTTAGGTTAACGGAAGTTTTACCGACCGCACTTTGTGTCGATTTCCTAAGATACTAAAAATAGTACTTTACAATACGATCAGAATCAGTCTCGCCCTTTGCTGCCGACAAGTGAACGTGTCTTATAAACTCACTAGACAGATGTTCTAGAGTAGAAGTGGCGAATCTATGGCAGGTGTGCCTAAAATGGCACGCAAGGATAAATAACCTGGCACTTAGATAATACATTACGTATACGTTGTTACAATATTTTAGATATTGTATTTGCTGCCATGTGTCTAATCTTCAATGGGCTGATGAGGGGTCTGTGTACCCTAAATGCATCCCCCCCCACTGACTTATTTTAATTTATTTTGTCTTGTTAACATTTAAAACTATTAACACAATATATTTTATGTTATGGATTTAATCACTTAATACATAAATAACATTTAAGTAGGTTTATTTGAAGAATTTTAAGCCATACAGGTAATAGATAGTGTAACGTAATTTTATTTCAATTGATATCTTTCTGTTTTTAATTTAAAAATTTCTTCATACCGACATAAACTAGCAAAGTGTTGCGTAACTTTCCCTGCAAAATATTTAAATTTATGGTAAAGCCATTTGTAATGGTATTTAACTTAAACGCTTTTTATAATTATTAATTATTAAAAGATGGCAATAACCTTAATTTTGAGGGCAGAGACGACTTTTTTATAAAAATAAAAAAAAAAATGTAAATGCTAATAATGAGTAAAATCTTCATTAAGTTCGAACCCACTCGATATACGGCATGTGATCCCCCTCTCTCCCTACCTCTTCGACCTTTTTAACCGTTAGAGGAATTAATGCTATTAAATTTTAATTCGTAAACATCCCTGCAAAACTTCAGACTTTTTGCTTTGACAAAAAGCACAGGAGTTATTAAAGTTCAAAAAGGGGGAACAAACTCGTGCTTCCTTCACACACTAATGTGAGACCCGTATTAGGCCGGTCCAATGTTAAATTTTAATTATTTCGAAGCCCTCTCGGGAGATAACGATCGAGATCCGCGATAACGATCAAGTTTCGAAGGATGTACAATCTTCCGCCGTCAAACTCACTTCCCTTCTTCTCAGGATCCGACCTGAGTCACGGAATTCAAGTCATCATCCTCCCTCGCGATTGGTGATCGTGGCGGAAGGGACTTAGAGTATAAATAGGGGGGAGATCTCTAAGAACGGGGAGCTGACGTCCGAAGAAGACGAACTGCCCGGCGACACCGTATCCGACTCGAAGGCCAAGTCGAGACGCCGAAGCCTCCGCCGACAAGCCAATCCTGCCGCCCACCTGTCGCTCCGCCAGGAAAGACGTCCGAGTCGAAGTATATTCTCGATCAAAATCGATAACCGAGAGGTATGAATCCCCTAACAATTGTGAGCTCTCTCTCTCCCGCGATTAGGGACGGGATGCGTAGCGTTTCTTTAGTAGTTCCTATGTTCCAATAACCCATTATCTGTGTTGTCCTGTTATACGGATATTGCCTTTCTTTATCGACGACCCCACACACACTCCTCCACTCGACCTGACAAGTAACTGACCGATCCCGACAAGTCGGGATATCGCGCAAAATTAGCCATCCTTGACAGTGGGGCGGGTCTTGCCGACCTATTCGCCGAGAACAAAGAGGTCCGACTTCCGTCCTACCTCCCGGCGTTTCCCACAAATTGGTTTTTCAGGAGTGGGGTTAGACTCCTTCGAAATATCGATAGAGCGGAAAGGACTATATTCGAATAAAAAGGACAATTCCCGTCGAAGTAGGGACCTAAATCACAGGTAGACAGACTAGGAATAGTATCGGAGGTAGTTCTAAGCTAATTAGACCTATTGCGAAAAATGGAGGGCAACCCGCGGTAGGACCAGCTCCCGCGAATCCGAATCCCCTCACCCTAGGAGGGTTGGGCGGAATCATTCCACTCCTGCCCGTGTTTTCCGGAGAAACGGGAGGTCTCCGAGTGACGGATTTTTTTGACTCGTTAGCGGACGTAACGAAAGTCGCGGCATGGTCAAAGGCCCAAATGTTGGCCGTAGCCAAACTCAAACTCACCGGAATAGCTCGAGAATTCGTCCGAAAAGATCGACGAATCAAAGAGGTCGACGAATTTGACGAGTTTAAGCGCTTAATGATTGCGCGGTTCGAGCGAGAACCTTACTCATTTAGGCTTAGTAAATTTTATACCTGCGTACAAAAAAGAGACGAGGATGTACAAACGTACGCCGCCCGACTCCAAGCGCTCGCGATGGAAATCGAGATCACGCCGCAGCCCGGAGCAGAAGCCGCTATTATTCAGCGCATTCAACGGAAGGAGTTAGATGAACGGTTAAAGGCGCAATTCCTTAACGGGATCGATATAAGGATCCGCCAGCGAGTAATGAGTCGCCAGGCTGAAACCTTTGATGAGGCGCTCAACGCAGCGATCAGTGAGGAGACGATCGAACAGCTCACCTCCCATCCGCGGGGAATATTACGAACAGTCCGGGACAGCGAGCGGGTGACAGACTCCCCCTCACAGGACGAGATAGCTCAATGTCGGCTATGCAGGAACTTACAGCCAGAGTGGAAAGACTAACCCGAACCTCATCGACAAATAATGCTAGAACCCCTCCAGGGAGGCGAAATAATCGAGGGAATCAGAATGATCCGCCTTTCCAGCGAGGAGGATACCACCCAGTTAATACTAGCCGTAGACCCGACCGACCAAATGATCAAAACTATAGGAACCGGAACCCCCGCGATCGCAGAGATACTAATAGTAACTCTTCTCCTACGCGTCAACGAAATGAACCTCCAAGGAGACGCGAAAGCGAAATCGATCAAAATAGCTCTCAACCTATGGAAGAAAATCGAAACGGATGGACAGGTATTATTCGAAGCATCCAAGATCAGCGACCTCGATATAATTACTCTACTAGATCCCCTTATCCTGTATCTAAGCAACAGCGACACTATACCGAAACGAGTAGAAACCTTTCTCTACCCCAAACAGATTCGTCCGAGGAAAGTGAGACGAGGTGGAAAGGCAGGATAGGAATAAGTAAAACTATCTCAAGACACGAACCTATCATATTAGTTTATATTAACTTGCATTTTCACTGGAATATTGTTAATACCAGCGCAGAACGTACGCTCATATCAAACGATTTAGCGAATAAATTGAAAGGGAAAGCCCCCATACAATTCGGGCGCCGACAGAAGTTAAGAATCGGCTTAGGGGAGCCGATTACCGCTATAGGCTCAGTGACACCTACATTTAAATTACGGGGAAAGAAATATGCCATGCCATGTGCCATCGTACGAGCCGAGGTTACAAACCTGTGAAGGAATCTTGGGCCGAGACCTCATCGAAACCGCACAGTTAAGTTTAGATTTTGCTCATGATCAAGTGATCCTATCAAATGGGAATACGATACATTTTTGCACACCTAGACGGCCGCGCAGAGGGAGAAAGCGGCGTAAGAACCGCAAGGAAAGAAAGAAAATCCTGTCAGACATCCCCTGCGCAGAACAAATACCTCCCGCCGAAGGGAAGGAGAGACGGAAATTACAAATCCGGAGCGCGAGAAGAAGGACCGCTGCTCATCGAAAGACTAAGCGACCCCGAATACAACAGGATAACACGGACACAATCATCCAGCCACCGGTTGCATCACCCGTCGAAGACGCATTAACGACCGTACTCCCTTCACTAACAAAAGAGCAATCTAATCCCAGCGATGAAACGGAACCAGAAAGGGAACGCGAGGAAGCAGAATCAGAGCTCGAAAGTGAAGCTGCCAACGCAGAACCGGAAGGAGAGAAGGAGGACATAGAGAGCGGGGAATCAGAACCCGAACAGCCATGGGTAATGCCGCGGCCAAGCCGAAATCGTAGTCGCATCCCGCGGTTCGTTTCCCCCGCGACAAGCCGACAGTCATCCCCTGACGGGAATTAGACTAAGAACGAGAAGCTAACCCGCTTCCGGGAAGTGACACACCGTTACAGGAAACTCCCCGGAGCGATATAACACAACTAACCTCCACGTGCCGTTGTTCGAACGTATTAACGCTGCCATTTTAAGGCCTTTTTGTTTAACTTTTCTCGTTCGAAGTTTTGACTATAATATAATCATATAACCATATATATCATATATTATATTAAATATTCCATATATTCAAATTTTATTTAACCATTTTAACCAACGTTTTGAATTAGACCAACGTGTTAGCTTATCCCATTTAGATTTAAGTTAGGATTTTATCATCCTAGCGACCTGAGGGAGAGTAACCCCATTTATAACTTTTTGTAATGTGTACCTCGATCCGAGAACAAATAGACTTTTCATTTCAAATAACTGTTTGTAATTAACTTTTGTGAGTACCAATAGGACGACATCCTCGCCGCAACGGACTAAGACTATGACGACCCTCCACCAAAATTAATCACCGCACAGAGTTTCATGCACGACGACATCGCCACACTACAACAAACGGCATCAAGACACCACTCACCGAAATTCTCCAGCCCTCAAGTTCCTGTTTAAATTCGATCTTCACAACAAGCGAACACGCCAACCAGGTAGCACAAGTCAACGAACTCCCTTCAACAAGAGGACATAACGAACACTCAAGACCTTGAACTTTACTCTCGTGCCCAAGTGACGAAAGGAAACTACGTCTGCACCACGTGCCAGCTAGGAAACCACCTTACTTCCGGGAACACCGTTGTTGTTTACCAAACCCACCGTGGTTGGTTTAACATAACAACTTATTGTAACGCGCGCCCGATTAATCTTTGATTGTCGCGAAATCAATAAATTGTTAATGTCGCCAGGTAAATCGTGTAAAAATTCGCCATATAAATCATTGTCGATACTAATTAACGTCGCCTGTAAGTTACCAATCAGGGAGAGACAGCGCGCTTAAAATAGCCATCCTCCCCGAAAGAAAGAAAATTCGAACCTGCCCTTCAGGGACAGCTTCGATTTTAGAAAGCCCAAGGTGGTGTGAAAGTTCTAACCCACCGGAATTAAGCCGGTAATGATACATCCTTTTCCGCGCGTGTAGAAGGAAAAGGGATATGAGTCGAAGGAAAAGAAAATATGAATCAGGAGGAACAAGAGTCGAAAAACGCGGGTTGGTGAAACTGGAACTTGTGACCGAGAGAATAAAAAGGCGACGACAGAGAAAAGGGGGGGGTCGGTTACGTTTGTCTTTTAACTGTGCGTGTGCGAACAAAAATCGAGGGGAACCGCCGATAATCGACGAAATATTGTCGACTACGAAGACCGACCCGAATTTATGTAAACTCTCCCTCCGCGAATCCAGAAAGAGGCGACCGTCGCGCGCCCTTTTTTGTAATTATCCTGCTAGCTTAAATAAATTCTTGTTGTTGTTATTATCCGTTGCCTATGTCTTTTATTCGAATATTATCATCCGCCGCTCTATCGTCGGACCCATTCACTTCCTCCACTCGCATAAAAACCGCGTAACGCGTAACTCATCCGAACCGCTATCTTGACGTGGGCAGGTCTCACGGACCTGTTAGCCGACAAAAAGGAGGAACGAGACTTTGGCCGCCTCCCGGCACCCACACTAACATCCATACATTAAAAAATAATTACATTTCTAGACGTTTCAAAGTACCCGGAATTCAAAATTCTAAACATCTTAGGGACCATTTTTTGACTGATTGCCATACTTTCCTTCTGTTTTATATGTTAATACATATCAGAATAATATTCAAATGAAGATTAGACGATAGAACACGTTAATAATAGTCTATACCGTTAAAATAAAAATAAACAGGTAATTTTTATATAAAAGGTATTAAAAAAATTCATTGATGAATACGTTTGGAATGGTATATAGAGGCGCAAATACGCAGAATTATTTGCTGGTTATATTTGGCAATTTCTATAGTTTATTAATAAAATGCCCGTATTTATAATGTTCTAGTAACTCAACACGTACAGTACGTACTGTACAGTACTGTGCGCTGCGCTACGACGAAATCTGGCGTACAGTACAGCTTACGTGTGAGTGATGCTAACATGAGTAAAGTCTAGAATGCAATCTACGCGAACTATCTTCATGTTGACTGCATTACATAAATACCACCGTATTCTACACGAAGGATTTCCAACCAGTATATCATGGCACATTGAGGTGCCTTCAAATAGTTTATTTGAATTCTCATGTTGGAGTTTGATAGCATTTTTACCACGATTGAATCTTGCGAGACCCAGTCTGCATAATAAGCGGTAAAGTTTCGTCTTACCAGTTTTATTCACTGCTAATCTTAACGTGTTGGAATGTTGGATATTTCTTCCGTTATAAACAAGTCTGTTTAGTGTTGAAAGCGTATCTGTACGCTACGCTATTCAAGTCTCCGTCAATTGGTTTATTTTGCAGTGCAATGCCATGATTTTCAATATGGATCCGAGAAGTACTGTACCTTCAAGTTTTCTGGATTTTCTGGACTTTAACGGGAGTTATCGTGTTCAACGCTTCCCGAAAAGTACATTTTCTTTTGCTGTCTTCCATTTTTTTATTATTATTTATTTCTTCCATAATTTCGTAACAATACCAATTCAATAATTAGCATATAGTAAATGCAACGTCCGGATTAACTTAATCTGCTCCGTACTAAAATTAGTTTAGTTATTGTAAATATATCATAATATAAGACCTTGTGTCGATTGAAATACGTCATAATCTATACAAACAAACGATTTTCGCTCGTGGAATATTAATGTCATTATAATGTAAAAACATACTTTTTAATACGGCGTGATAATATATTGTAACACCTGTACTGTACAAGCAATATAAAAAAGTGGGTAAATATAAACTAAATATCATATTTAGTGCCTATTTCTACTGTAATTTTAAGTGTTTCTAGTCATTTGGAGCAAGAAAAAATGAAATTCGTCTTCGTGTTATTACTTGTAATGCTACGCTATGCAGATCTAACAGGTATTGTATTTTACTTATAGTTAATCTTTGTGATTCTAGTGATTTGCTAAAGTAGATCGTAATTATAGAATGTGAAAAAGGAGAAAGTGAAAGTGACAGTGGAGAAGAGAAAAGCGAAGATGATGATAGCAAAGAGAAGAGTAAAGAAAGTGAGGAAGGAGAAAGTGTGGAAGGAAGAGAAGGAGAAAGCGAGGAAGGAGGAGGAGAAGGAGAAAGTGCGGAAGGAGAAGAAGGGGAAAGTGACAGTGAAGGCGAAGAGGAAGGAGGGGAGGGAGAAAGTGACAGTGAAGGCGAAAGAGGAAGGAGGAGGAGAAGGGGAAAGTGAGGAAGGAGGAGGAGAAGGGGAAAGTGAGGGAGAAAGGAGGAAGGAGGAGGAGAAGGGAAAGTGAGGAAGGAGGAGGAGAAGGGGAAAGTGAGGAAGGAGGAGGAGAAGGGGAAAGTGAGGAAGGAGGAGGAGAAGGGGAAAGTGAGGAAGGAGGAGGAGAAGGGGAAAGTGAGGAAGGAGGAGGAGAAGGGGAAAGTGAGGAAGGAGGAGGAGAAGGGGAAAGTGAGGAAGGAGGAGGAGAAGGGGAAAGTGAGGAAGGAGGAGGAGAAGGGGAAAGTGAGGAAGGAGGAGGAGAAGGGGAAAGTGAGGAAGGAGGAGGAGAAGGGGAAAGTGAGGAAGGAGGAGGAGAAGGGGAAAGTGAGGAAGGAGGAGGAGAAGGGGAAAGTGAGGGAGAAGGCAAAGGAAGCGAATGCAGTTTCGTGGAAGAAATGCAAGATATAGTTGGATCTCTTATTAATGTAAGTAACAATATAATTTTTTTAATTTTGAATGTAAGGCCATGTTTTAAAAAAACTTCTTCACAGTGCATAACTTCTTCCGTATGTATAGTGCCGGTAAGTAGCTTAATCGAATATTAATAGAAATATTAATTAAAGGCCCTACAATGATTCTCGAAAGTTGGACAAAATTTTGAGAATATTTTTATGTATTAGAACTACCGTATAAAGTTTAATTGTGGATCATACTTGAATATATTAAACAAGCCACAGTAATTAACTTAATTGTTCTTATTTCTCATAATTATTATTTAAATACTAAATAACACAAAATGACACATTCGACAAGAGATTTTGATACGATCTAACTATAAATAATTATAATTAATTAGTTTATTTAGATGTTAAACTTCTATAAAATAGAGAGAAATAGATAGATTTGCACAACTTTATCAGGAAATTTCATAAGTTTTCTTTATGTATATAGTAAATCATTTACTCATTCCCTTTAAACTCTACATAAACAGCGTATTCACTTATACAAGCAGACATAAATTTATAATATTTTTGTTCTTTTGCTTCTAAATTTTTGTTAGACCTTCGAGAATCGTTCTGTAATATATCTAATTACTTGTATATACTATTTAAATACGTACAAATACTTTTTTAAAATAATCTAGGTCCCTAAGATTGAGCCTGAGGAGGTAAACGCTTCTTGTATATAAAGTTTACTAATACTTTAATATAAAAATAAATAACATTACTTTTATATTATTAAATTAAACAGTGTATGAAGATTATTGGTGACATTGTTGCTTTAGGGGCATGCGCTGGAATCGAATTAACGGAGAGCGGCGTGTTAGACGATATAAGCGGCTTCTTGCCTTTTCTTCCTACTAACATTATTGGAAGATAAATACGAATATTTTACTTAATTTTTGCAAGTTTTGTAAATTTGCCTCAGGCAGATAAGATGTAAAAATTGGATAATGCTATATTAAAGTTAATACTAAAAATGTGTTATGTTTTTTCTTTTTTAAGGCTTTTCAATCGATCTTAAAGGATGATGATCTCTGAATTGTAGACGAAAAAATCCAGCAACGAGTTGCATAACTTTTCCGGTTATTATGAGAACTTATTTAGAAAATATTTTTTTATAATTTTAATTACAATATAACTTAATTGATGACGCCACACGCGATTTTATTATGATATTTTGTTATAAAAGAAACTTTTTATATTTTTAATTACTACGAAATGGCAAAAAGCTTAATTTTGAGGGTAGGGATGACGATAGTGAGTTAAATCGTCATTAAATCTGACCTTACAGGAGACACACACGACCCCCTTTATCTCCCCATCCCACGACCTTTAACCACGGAAATTTTTAATAGCACCAATACCCCTTGAACGAGGACACTTCTTAACCAACTCGATTAGAAGATGCACTCGATAATAACAACAGACAATAGAATATTTACGTGATTCGTTTGTGAATATTTTTAATACACATTTTAATTCAGTTATGTATTATTAATTCGAAGTTAAATAAATGAAAACTGCACGAAACTCGCATATGCAAATTTTGTATCAGTTACGAGAGATTTGAGCGTAATGAACAGAAGAACAAACAGGTTAAAATGTTTATTAATATCTCTAAATCTATGATGAAACTTTAATATTTTTGTATAATAAATAATAAAATTCTCGTTGTTGTTACGGTTGTTTGAATGTTACGCTATTTTATATGCAGTAACTACGTCTTAGCTGCAATTCAATTTAATGACGAACGAATAGCAGAGCTTGTTAAGACGTCAATCTTCCTCTTTGGGGATGTGGAATCGAATTCGGTTACGTATAGGGAATGGCAGTCATATTTTAGCCAAAACAGTAGAGCCTGCTTCAACGTAGGCGGTATATTTAGTGACGTTGCGATTCTACTCTTATAAGTGTGGTATGAACCGAACTGTACAGTACACACCAGGTTTTAAACCTTGTAAACTTATTTAAGTAGGCAGCCCTGACGAAAGGGGAGAAGACTTTACTGTAGCAACGGGATCCAGGCCTTTACAGGGGACCCGAGAGCCCGTATTTTTAAGTAAATTTCTTTGTTTCTTTGTAAGATCATATCACTGGGATGTATAGATGATATAATACAGAAAAATCTTGGATAATGGAGTTTGATTTGACCAATCGATCTATTATCCATCTGTAACAGAAATGTATGCATCAGTACACGCAAAAACCGTTTGTAATATTGAAGAAAACTGAAGTTGAACGCCATTTTTTTTCCTCCTTACCATCATTTATTCCATTTTCCACGAAAATATACAAACGTGTAATTGTTTAAAAGCGAGACATTTTAGCATCCTTGCAGATTAATTAGATCCTGCATATCGTGTAATTTGTTAAATGGTTTAAATACAAACACTTTGAATTTAAACACTTCTGAAATGATATTTTTTTAATAGCTTAGAGAGTTTCTACTGAAATTTCTATTTAAAAACAAAAACATATCATATGTATGTTGTGTGTTTTTTTTGAGTGTGTGTGTGAATGCACTTACATCAGACGAGTTAACATAAAGTTACATAATCATTCATTTTATACATATAGAACACATCATTATTTATTAGTTACGTTTATTATTTATATTAGTTTACGTTATCCGTTCTGAATCTATATTACTTCAGAAAATGTTCTTGATTTTATTTAGTTATTTAAATAGTTTTCGTTTATATTAGCAGTTAAATCTGACAGTTTTGTGGTCCACCAGTGGCCAAGTGGATAAAATCACTGAACAATTATGAAACTAGAAAACACTCCACGTGGCCAACTCGTTGGTCACGTGGAGTTTTTCGTTTTTATCTACGTGTCGAACACCTGAATAAGGCCACTTTTCCATACACAATCATTCCTCGAAGCATCCCCCTTGGCTGATCTCCCACAAAGCCGAATCTGATAATAGTCTATTCAGTAAAAAATATTTCCTCTCAGCTGCAATTTTTATTGTATATATGAATAATAATTGTATTGTATTTTATTTTTTTAATAGTTATTCACAAATACTCGCAAGGTCGAAATCATTAATACTGTACGTGGCACTACTTAAAATGTAAATATTACACGTGGCTTCCCTGAAGTATGGATTAACATTCGCAGAAGTTTTATTAATTACTGAATATTATACTGAAAATTTCCAAAATGTATTTATTATATTCTCCAAACTTTTCTTGGGTAATATATAATAGCCATATTATCTTTGCATGCTGATGCCAAATACAATGATACAGAATTAATTCCATTGTGTACGAAGTGTGCATTTGCACGGGGCTTTGTACGTGTTAGCCGTTTCAAATACTTTTAAGGGTTCTGATCCCACTTCTTTATAGACATTACACGGATACAGATATAGTAATAATAATAATAATAATAATAATAATAATAATGTGGAGTAAGACGAAGGCTCTAAGAAGGCCGGACTTTAGACAGATATGTTTGTGCGTTAATTTACCGCTGCCTATTTTCGATTAATTCTCGGGCCTCCAGTGTCTTCAAAGGACTCCGTATTTATATTTTGCAGCAAAATATTGACCCGATTCTGCAATTATGTCCATTATGAATGGATCTGATCTCTATGGGTTACACTGTATGAAAGGAAGTTAGGCAAAAGAGTTTAGCGATTTAAATAATAAATTACGCACGTAATAAACTGTTAATGGAATTAAACTATATCTAATTAATTTAAGTAATTATATATCAAGCAAACCATATAAGACGTCTGAATTTTTGGTGAATTTGCTTGTTGAGTATGAAAAAAGGGTTTCTTAGTGTCCGCAGACAAAAAGAGTTTAAAAAATAACAACGGGAAGTGAATGGAAAGACGTCTTATGTTACATTTTCCTATATGCAACGTGATAATATAGGTCTAAACACATTTTGACGTAGAAAACACGAGATGATTCTTCCCATTAATTCTTTGCATACATAAAACTTTTTTTTAAATTATTGCCTTATGAAAATGTAATTTTTAAATGTCTATTACAAATGCATTAAGCCTACAATGGAAGTGGCGATGTGGTTAAGAAAGTTTTTTCATGCCTATAGTGGAATTTAGTCAGATTTACAAGCGGACAGACGAGGAACAAGGGGAATGTTTCTGAGATTTTCGGACTCGAACCCAAATTCCGCAAAGTGGCATCTGCTGCATTTACTCAACGGTCCATCCGGAAAGTCATAAAATTTGAACCAGGCGTTGAGTTCGAACCATAATCGATATAATTTGTTCTTCTATCCCAACAGACGAGTTTTATAATATTTTATAAATGGTGAAGATGGTCGAGGTAGTAAATGGATTAGACTAATGCTTTGAGGGATCCGAATTCGAGTCTAAAAGCTTCAGAAATGTTCGTGAGAAATGTTTTATCCTGTCCTTAATCAATTGATTTTCCATTTATTTCATTTTTAACTCTCTATTCTATAAACACAACGAGGATCTTTTTCCGAGCACAAGGTAAGTTTGACCACGTCCGTAATAGGAAACAGTGCAGGATCCAACGCAAAAAATTGCTGCTGTTTTAACCGCCCGGATTCGATCCTGGGTCTCCCGGAGTAGGTTGACACATTGACCTCATCTGGCCCCAACTTGTGGCCTGACTGAATTCCACTATAGTCATGACAAAAAGATATGACCATGAATAATTTCATCCTTTTCCTAATAACTTTCTGTCTCACGAGATCAGCAGCGGAAGTATGATCTGCTTTTGCAACATTACATGGCTGATCAATAAGAATGTAAACATGAATGGAATTTGTATTTTAAGTTTTATATTATTTATTTTACATACAATTTTAAATCTTAAGCAAATTTTTAAACTTCAAGAGGTGTTTTTTTTTAAATGTAAATTTGGATAGAGCTGTTCGTTATGTAAAATACTATAAACTGTTACCTCACAATTTATAGTATTATCTTTAAATTTTGAAACCAAAACTGAGTTTAAAACATTCAAAATATGATAAGTTTTCATACATCTGTAATGCATTTTGTTATTGAAATTAATTCTTTTTCAATGTGATCTATTCTTTTGTTGAACACCATCGCGGTATTCTCAACATTGTCTGCCAATTGTTGTAGTCTAATGAAGTTGGCTTCTTGAACGTTCGAATCCTTTGAAGAATGGAGACTTTTATCTTATAAAAAAGTTACAGATTTGTAAATATTCTATATTTTACGATGAAATTTTAAGTTTTGGTAGCATTTTACCTTGATCTTTACATTGAATCTTGCGAAAGCATTTGTACAGTGAGCGGCAAAATTTCGTTTTATCAGTTACCTTTTTCGATTTATTCTCTGCAACGTTCAACGTGTTGGAATTTTGGACACTTTTTCTATTATACACAGGTTTGTACAGTGTTGGAAGTGTCCCACCTAAGCTGTATCTATACACCACTCTATTCAAGTCTTCATCGATTGGTTTATTGTATAATCCGATGGTTTTCAATATGGATTCCAGAAGTACTTTCAAGTTTTTTGGATTTTCTGCTAGTTTTTCGGGTGTTATCGTGTTCAACGCATCCCGAAAAGTACTTTTTCTTTTGCTAGCCTCCATTTGCTTTATTCCCTCTTCTATAATTTCGTAACAATACCAATTCAACAATTAGCATATAGTAAATGAAACGTCCGGATTAACTTAATCTTCTGACCGTTAAAATTAATTATATTAATTATATTATAGTATTTTTCAATAACTAGAGACCTTGTGTCAATTAAAATACGTCATAATTTATGCATTGAAAAAAAATACTGTGAAAGTGTCACGTCTTATATAAAGAGGCTAGTGTAGTGTTATGGTTTTATAGAGTGGTGCAGATAAATATAAACTAAATATCACATTTAGTGCCTACTTCTACGGTAATTTTAAGGGTTTGCAGTCATTGGTAACACACCAAAATGAAATTTGTCTTGGTGTTATTGCTCGCAATGTTATGCTATGCAAGTCTAATATAGTTAACATAAAGATACTACCTAAGTAATGTTTATGATTCTAATCGGCCACTAAAATAGATTGTAATTATAAAATATAAAGAAGGCGAAAGTGAAAGTGAAGGTGGAGAAAAAGAAGACAAAGAAAAGGAAGGGAAAAGCGAAAGTGGAAAAGAAGAGCGAAGGGGAAGAAGGCGAAGGGGGAAAAGGCGAAGGGGAAGCAGAGGAAAGCGAAGATAAATTGACTACATCAGAAAGCACAGATATGGATATAATAAGTGGATAGAGGAAAGAAGAGGGAGAAAATGAGGAAGAAGGAAGTGAAGAAAGAAATACACGTTTGATTAGAAAAATGCAAAATATAGTTAAATATATTATAGTTATTAATGTAGGTAATAATATAATTTTCTATAATTTCATGTGTAAGCTTATGTTTAAAAATAAACATTATTATACTGCACAATTCCTGTGTTTAATTCCGGTAAGTAGCTTAATCAAATATTAATAAAAATATTAAATTAATTTATTGTAGATGATGGGGATAATTTCCACATAAGCTAAACAAGCCGCTGTTTAAGGTTTCAGCATATAAGTTTGTAGCTTAGGTCTGGTATTTTTAACATAATGGTTATTTTACGGAGGACACAGACCTGTTGTGTTATAGCTTAAGGCCATAACAAATCCAAGTTTAGTTTTATATAGCAGGATCGTGGCTACAGCATTTGACGCCAAGGGCAAACTTAAACAAGGAGCTTTTCGTCAGTTTGTTATACATTTAAAAATAATATATGTTTTTAAAAATCATGCAATATTTGCTCGATTCGATTATTCGTGGTTAGGCAGTGGTGCGTTACCTTAGGCTAAGGCAAAAAGCCCAATTGCCTACGGTCCCACAAACTAGAGCCCCAAACCAATCTTTTATAAGAAAATATTCCTCCCAAAGACGAACTTCTGAAATCGACACTGTACAGGGATTCCCCAATTCAAATTTGTATGGGCCCCACGAAACTATAACGGGGCATGGCACATGATAATATAATTTTTTTTCGTATGTGACAGTTTTCTATGAATTTATTAGTTCGCCCGTGTTACAAGTTTAGAATTTTGGTGCCCCATCTCTTCGGCACCCTGGGCACTTGCCTCCTCTGCCCTGCCCCTCCACTGCTCTGTTATGTTGATGTGTATAACAAAATTCCTGTATTACATGTAAAACACTGCAAAGTTTTCATGCATTTTTAGTTATTAAGGATATATTGTATTAAATTAGACGGATAAATGAGAATCGAGATTTTACTTTATGTATGTATACACAAAACACAGGGTAAGGAAAGATTGAGTAAATCTTTTTAGGGTCAGCTATACATAAACTGTGTATTCACTTATACAGGCAGATAGATAGGGAAGTATGACTTATTTTTATGGCTTCTAAAGTTTTGTTAGGCCTTCTTAAACGGGAGGCCACATAGAAGGAAGCATATATAATTTTTAATTCAAAATGACGTGACTTCCGGTCTATTCTGGAAGGTCTTGTACAGTTAGTCGGGATCTCCGACTCTAGGCTTTCCATACCTAATCAAGATTTTAGTGGTGTCTTCCCCTGTAAATCATACTTCTCCCGATAACAATCGAGTCATGCTAGTCATCTATACAGGGTGGGCCAACGAAAACGAAACGGCAGAATACTTGAAAATTGCAGACCTATACATCCTCACTGCCTGTTTGTCTGTCCTTTGTTAATCTCGAGAACATATGAAAAGCTTAAGGTCGGAGGCCCCGATTAAGTATACAGTCAAACCTGTTTTTATGCGGGGGATAGGGACCGCATTAAAAAAAACGCATAAAAAAAATCTTACGAAACTTCACGAATGGCTGTAAATAATAGTTTTCGCGACACAATTAAAAAATATTTTTTTATGCGGTCAACAGGGACAGCATAAAAAAAGTCTCACATAGAAAATAACTCAAAACCGTACGAAATAGAATTTATTGACAACAGATGTCAGCACTTGACTGCATCGTCTGGTCTATCGTCTGTTTTACATATTTTTGTCCAGGTGGTGTTTTGTTGACTTAAAAAGTAAATTATTTCATTTTTCGCATATTCATGCAATAATATTACTATAATAAGTGCATTTATGCTATAATAAGTTTATTTAGCTATAATAAGTCAACGTAAGACATGACGAATCGCACGAGACTAGTCGCCAACTATACCGCACAAATTAAAAATTCGCATTAAAAAAATCGCACAAATAAAAATCGCACATAAAAAGAGCGCATAAAAACAGGTTTGACTGTATACAAACTTCCGGTAGACACAGGAAATCGCGTGATTTTTTGTAAACAAAGACACTTCGAATCTTGCACGTGTATTAAAAGCATGTCATTTGCATTTTCATTTTTTAACTTTCTCAGCTAACAGCGGGAAAGTACGGCATTCAGTTAAAAAATCACCCCCAAGATGTTTACATTTTTTGGACTCAGAGCACCTTAAAATGTCGAGAATGTTAGTGTGTGTATGGGAGGATACGATTTTGTTCAACCTTTTCGAAGCTTAATAACTTCCGTGCTTTTAGTCGAAAATTTCTGAAATTTTGCAAGGAGGTTTGTATGTTAGAAGGATTGATGTTGTTAAATTTTGACGGTCAAAGGTCGACGGGGTGGGAAGATAAAGAGAGTCGTGTGTCGTATCTCGAGTAAGGTCGGACTTAATGACGATTGGTTGTCATGATGACGGTGGTTACCGTGACAACCAATTGTTGAAAAACTTCATTTATCCAGGTCAGCACACTAGTCATAAGTCGTTACCATGACAACCACACTACACAAGTTTTTTTTTAATGTCTGCATACAAATAGACCTATATTATTAAAATATAGTAAACAGCCTTCGAGATACGACACACGATCACCCTTTATCTCCCCACCTCGTCGGCGTTAAACTACCAAAATTTAATAGCGTCAACGCCCCTAATAAACAAACCTCCCTGCAAAATTTCTACGCTTTTTTTCGAAAATTTCTGGAGTTATTAAGCTTCAAAGAGGGTAAACAAAATCATTCTTCCCACACAAAAACATGCATACATACAAAAAAAGACCCACAAATTTTTTGGTATTTCTCGATGTTTCAAGGTCCTCTCGGTCCAAAAATGTAAAAAAAACTTTTTAACAGCGTAGTTGACTAGAAATATACAGGTATAAAGTTACATAACATTTGTTTTAGTACTTCCCACCTATCACATATCGCAGAAGTCCGTACAATCTGCACAACTTTAATTTTTTAGGCCACAGTTTGGCTTAGATATGTTTCTGTCTAAGCCCGTGGTTCTCAATTTAGGGCGGGAAAAATTGATTTTTAAAGGGGCAATTCGAGAATGAATTTTAAAGCCCGCTAATTGTTCTTATATCTTATTATTAGTACTTCGGCACTTCAACTGTCGTTTCGTTCTTTTATTTTTCTCTTCCATAAATACAATGCTCTTTGGAAGCTGGTTTAAACCAATTTAATGGTTTTTTAGGCTTCCTCCACGTAAATAGGAGTTCACTTTTTGAATAATAAGAATTATATGCCACTGGGGTAACATCAGGAATTTAAAGGTGCTTAGATGGGGCACGGCCAATGAAAGGTTGGGAACCATTGATCTAGGCTTAAAATATGTCTAAAATCTAGTTTAGAGATAGACAAATATGTTTATTTGTTTGTCCTCTTTGGAAATTAAGAAAGAAATATCTAGTAAGGATCTGTTAGAAGTTGGGTTGAAAGTCGCGCCTCTATTGGCCATAATTAGAACTGATATGAATTGTTTGTAAAACACAATAGTTAACATTTATTTATTTTGTGTTTTTATTGGATATCCCTGCTAATTAGAGTATAATTTCATAATCATTTGTGTTTTGAATTAAATTTAACACGAGATCGGATGGATGCGGGGCTATAATGCTCAAGAATTGTTACGAAGCTCCAATTGTTTCCAATGAACAGTTAAAAATCTGTTTTTTACGTCTACGCTAGAATCCGTTTGTTACGATAATCTGTAAATGTATAATTACTTAGGGGCTATCTCTCCAGATAAACTCAAATTTCTATAACTAAACACGTGTATGCTGTGTTTGTCGCGTATGCTCTCTCCCTCTCCACTTACCATGTGTTAACGTACGTTTATATGTGCATTTCTTTTAAACACATAGATCATATTATGTGTTTTATAAGTGACTGTAAATTAATAATAATTTATATTATGAATATAAATTAATATAAAGACTGTCAATCATCCTTTTGTTTCCTACATCTAGAATCTTTTACGTTGAACTCGATTAAGTAATTTAAATTTCTTCAAAATATATTAACATATTGATTTAAAAAATTAACTTTAATATCACATTATTCAAATTTTACATGTTTTATGCTTGAAACAAGTTATAAAACTTACAAAATTAAAATAAAATCTTCGTAGTAATTTATATGGTAATATTTTCCATTATTTCTTTGAAGACGTCGGTACAAACTTCTCTACCCTGTCTAACATTTCGCTATTCACCAATTTAAGCCCAACGCATGCCCCCAAATCAACCATGTTACCAGCAACCTTTTTCATACCCTGTTTAACATTATTTTTATATTATTAAATTATCTATATTTATACCAAATTATTGGTGAACATATGAAAAAAGCGCTTACCTCATTAATAGGTAATTCGGGAATCTAGAATATTTAAAAAATATATTTATATTTAGCTATATTTAAATCATGCAGGGAATCCTCGTTAATTCGAATTCTGTTAGTTCGTATTTTCCTTCTGTTATGTGTTTTTATTCAATTGTAATGTGCCCAGGCTTTTGTGTAGTGCGTGAAGTATGACACCTGTAGAGGAGAGAACGACGGGTACAATAAGCACCCTATCTATCCTCCACAGACAGGCCTTATTTCCTGGGCGAGTTCTGTGTACTTGCTGACTTATTCAGTGCATGTGTTCTGCACATTGTAAGTGTTTGGAATAGATATGTCTATAATGTATGTGATTTTATTGTTTGTCAATGAGTGTGATGTCTGGTCTGTTGTGGTAAATTGTTTTATCTGTGATTATGGCTCTCATTATTATTATTAATTATTAATTAACGAAAATAGCGTTCTGTTCTGTATAAGTAGCCATATTCCGTTTATTTAATAAATTACATTAGTTACGTGTCATTTGGCATATTGTACAGAAATATGTAAATCTCGGATAATTCGAATTCTTGTGATTATTTCGTCCCTCGAATTTTGAACTAACGAGGATTTCCGGTTTATAATTAGATATATTACAGAATGATTCTCGAGCGTCTAACAAAAATTTAGAAGCATAAAAGGTCATAACTGCATCCCTATCTGTCTAAGTGAATACGCAGTTTATGTGGACTCTAAGGGAAATGAGTAAATCATTCACTATATTTCGTGTATGCTCTACAGATCCGTTCAGGTCCCAAACGTATCATTGGGATCTTGAATCGAGCCTGTAATTCTCAGCTGTGGGCTGAAAAGGACCGCATAAACTCGACATGCACTCCGATATAAGCGATATTAGAATATTGTTGGTGGTGTATTATAGATAAAATTAAAGAATATGGTGAATATGTAAAAAATGGTCAAGTAACCAGATATTTATATACTGCATCAATACAGAAAAAGGCAAGATAGATTTATTAGTTCATAAGTTATATCATGCTTTATTCAGTGATATTTTGCAGGAAATTGCATAACTTTATATCTATTTTATAAAAGTTTAATTTAAACAGTTTATTTTACTTGTTAAACTATTGGTTATAAAATACTAAAAATAATTAATTTAAATAATAGTCATAAGGTATAAGAACAATTTAATCAATACCTGTGACTTATTTAAGATATTAGAGTATAATACATTATTAAACTATAATTGTAATGTATAAAAACTTTCTCAAACTTTCGAGAATCAGACTGTAGGACTATACTTATTATTTCTATTAATATTTGATTAAGCTACTTACCGGAAAGAAACACGTGGAAGATGCCAACTGTAAAATTGTTTATTTTTAAAACATATATACGAAATAAAAAAAAATTATATTATTACATACTTCAACAGCAGATTCAGTCATCTGTTTAATTCCATTCATGAAACATGATTCGTCTTCTTCCCCTCCTTCCTCATCGCCTCCTTCTTCCCCTCCTCCCTCCTCCTCGCCTTCTTCTTCCCCTCCTTCTTCGCCTCCTTCCTTCTCCTCGCCTCCTTCTCCATTTTCACTTTCGCTACCTTCTTCACATTCTATAATTATATTCTGCTTTTGTGTATCAATAGAATCATAACGATTACCTATAATAAACATACAAACACTACCTGTTAGACCCGCATAGCATAACATTACAAGTAATAACACGAAGAAGAATTTCATTTCAGTGGGCTACGAATGATTATAAACACTCAAAATTACTGTATAAATTGGCACTAAATATGATATTTAGTTTAGATTTATCCTCCTATCTATATAAAGTCGTAACACTACAGGTGACTGTTTAATACGGTACGATATTATACAGTACTTTTATAAACTAACGGAAATCGTTGTTTAAATAAATTATGACGTATTTCAATTGACACAAGGTTTGTTGTTGTTTCTGAATATTATAATACAACTAATTCTAAGCATCAATTACAAAAGATTAAATTAATCCGGACGTTTCATTTACTATATGCTAATTGTTGAATTGGTATTGTTACGAAATTATAGAAGAGGGAATAAAGCAAATGGAGGCTAGCAAAAGAAAAAGTACTTTTCGGGATGCGTTGAACACGATAACACCCGAAAAACTAGCAGAAAATCCAAAAAACTTGAAAGTACTTCTGGAATCCATATTGAAAACCATCGAATTATACAATAAACCAATCGATGAAGACTTGAATAGAGTGGTGTATAGATACAGCTTAGGTGGGACACTTCCAACACTGTACAAACCTGTGTATAATAGAAAAAGTGTCCAAAATTCCAACACGTTGAACGTTGCAGAGAATAAATCGAAAAAGGTAACTGATAAAACGAAATTTTGCCGCTCACTGTACAAATGCTTTCGCAAGATTCAATGTAAAGATCAAGGTAAAATGCTACCAAAACTTAAAATTTCATCGTAAAATATAGAATATTTACAAATCTGTAACTTTTTTATAAGATAAAAGTCTCCATTCTTCAAAGGATTCGAACGTTCAAGAAGCCAACTTCATTAGACTACAACAATTGGCAGACAATGTTGAGAATACCGCGATGGTGTTCAACAAAAGAATAGATCACATTGAAAAAGAATTAATTTCAATAACAAAATGCATTACAGATGTATGAAAACTTATCATATTTTGAATGTTTTAAACTCAGTTTTGGTTTCAAAATTTAAAGATAATACTATAAATTGTGAGGTAACAGTTTATAGTATTTTACATAACGAACAGCTCTATCCAAATTTACATTTAAAAAAAAACACCTCTTGAAGTTTAAAAATTTGCTTAAGATTTAAAATTGTATGTAAAATAAATAATATAAAACTTAAAATACAAATTCCATTCATGTTTACATTCTTATTGATCAGCCATGTAATGTTGCAAAAGCAGATCATACTTCCGCTGCTGATCTCGTGAGACAAAGTTATTAGGAAAAGGATGAAATTATTCATGGTCATATCTTTTTGTCATGACTATAGTGGAATTCAGTCAGGCCACAAGTTGGGGCCAGATGAGGTCAATGTGTCAACCTACTCCGGGAGACCCAGGATCGAATCCGGGCGGGTAAAACAGCAGCAATTTTTTGCGTTGGGTCCTGCACTGTTTCCTATTACGGACGTGGTCAAACTTACCTTGTGCTCGGAAAAAGATCCTCGTTGTGTTTATAGAATAGAGTTAAAAATGAAATAAATGGAAAATCAATTGGTTAAGGACAGGATAAAACATTTCTCACGAACATTTCTGAAGCTTTTAGACTCGAATTCGAATCCCTCAAAGCATTAGTCTAATCCATTTACTACCTCGACCATCTTCACCATTTATAAAATATTATAAAACTCGTCTGTTGGGATAGAAGAACAAATTATATCGATTATGGTTCGAACTCAACGCCTGGTTCAAATTTTATGACTTTCCGGATGGACCGTTGAGTAAATGCAGCAGATGCCACTTTGCGGAATTTGGGTTCGAGTCCGAAAATCTCAGAAACATTCCCCTTGTTCCTCGTCTGTCCGCTTGTAAATCTGACTAAATTCCACTATAGGCATGAAAAAACTTTCTTAACCACATCGCCACTTCCATTGTAGGCTTAATGCATTTGTAATAGACATTTAAAAATTACATTTTCATAAGGCAATAATTTAAAAAAAAGTTTTATGTATGCAAAGAATTAATGGGAAGAATCATCTCGTGTTTTCTACGTCAAAATGTGTTTAGACCTATATTATCACGTTGCATATAGGAAAATGTAACATAAGACGTCTTTCCATTCACTTCCCGTTGTTATTTTTTAAACTCTTTTTGTCTGCGGACACTAAGAAACCCTTTTTTCATACTCAACAAGCAAATTCACCAAAAATTCAGACGTCTTATACGGTTTGCTTGATAATAATTAATGGAATTACTTAAATTAATTAGATATAGTTTAACAGTTTATTACGTGCGTAATTTATTATTTAAATCGCTAAACTCTTTTGCCTAACTTCCTTTCATACAGTGTAACCCATAGAGATCAGATCCATTCATAATGGACATAATTGCAGAATCGGGTCAATATTTTGCTGCAAAATATAAATACGGAGTCCTTTGAAGACACTGGAGGCCCGAGAATTAATCGAAAATAGGCAGCGGTAAATTAACGCACAAACATATCTGTCTAAAGTCCGGCCTTCTTAGAGCCTTCGTCTTACTCCACATTATTATTATTATTATTATTATTATTATTATTACTATATCTGTATCCGTGTAATGTCTATAAAGAAGTGGGATCAGAACCCTTAAAAGTATTTGAAACGGCTAACACGTACAAAGCCCCGTGCAAATGCACACTTCGTACACAATGGAATTAATTCTGTATCATTGTATTTGGCATCAGCATGCAAAGATAATATGGCCTTTGTATATTACCCAAACAAAATTGGGAGAATATAATAAATATATTTTGACAATTTTCAGTATTAATAATTTATAAAAATTTTGCAGATTATCTATATTACAGGAAAGTAATGTGGAATATTAATGATTTCGACCTTGCGAGTATTTTTGAACAACTATTGAAAAAGTAAAATACGGTATAATTATTATACATACGTTTGTTTAACAATAATTTGAATTAAACTGTAGCTAAGAGAAAATATTTCCAACTCGATAGATAAAGATCTATCGAAATTAACAGGTTTGGGTTGGTGGGATACGGCGATACAACCAGAGATATATGCCAAGGTGGATACTTCCTGGGAGGGCTTTGTATGGAAAAGTTGTCCCTATTTAGGTGTTAACAATTCAGTTCTTTTGATTAGACAAATTAAAAAAGTAATCCAAGTTTACGGCCTAATGGCCGAGTGGTTAAGGTGGCAGCCCACTGCTCTGGGGAATCGAATTCGAACGGGTTGAAAACACACCAGGAATTTTTTGGAGGTGATCTGTCCGGATATGTCAAGCCCCAACCTCCCAATCCGACCATCCCGTTATCTGGTATGTATCTGTCCGAACCCAACAGGCTTCTAAAAAGATCCTCTTACAGGAGTGGACATTGGCCGGATGGCCGAGCGGTAAAGGTGGCAGCCTACCGCTCTGGGGGACCCGGGATCGAATCCGAACGGGTCGAGTAATCCCCAGGAATTTTTCGGGGGGTGGTCCGTTCGGATATGTCGGGCCCCGTCCCTCACCACCCGGTCGCCCCATTGTGGGCCTGGCCGAACCCATAATGGGCCTACTAAAAGAGGCCCTCTTAGTGCCCACAGGGCGGAAAGAGTTAAAAAAAAAAAAAAAAAAAGGAGTGGACATTACGAAAGATAGTGTTTTTGGTACAGTACCTGTAAAACGTAAAGCTGTGGACGAAGAAAAAGTTGCAGTCAATAACATGGAAGTTAAAGCCCAAAGTGAAATTTGATAAATCTGAGTGATAATGACCGTGAAGTGATATATGAGGTCGCCGATCCGCTCGTAACGGCAGGATGTCCGAGCAGTGTCGATTCGTTTGTAGGAATGTTAATACAGAGACAACTCTCCAGTTACAATATAATTATCCAGGTTTATTGTACAAAAGATGTTTACAATAACAGTCTTCTGTTGGTGAGCGGATTCACTTCCTCTGGTTCTTCTTGTGGTTGACAGCCCCAGGGCGTTGTCGGTCGGCGATCAGTGGCTGGAGCGATGGATAACGGGTCCTAAATAAGATCGATGACGTCGAATATCTCCTTCTTTTGTTTCAAGAGGGATGTACACAATAGCAAAGACAGGCCGAGAAGCTCCCTGTGTCCTTGGAATTGTCATTTTTATAAGCTTTTTTGGGTCCAGACCGACCATTCCGATTGATCTCTCCTACTCATCGCTTTCTAATTGGTCTCCCCTCGTCACTAAGTGTAACGAGATCGGATCCCAGATCGCAAAATGAGTCAACATCATCTGTCAATTCGATTCCAATGGAAGATGATCTATCTTAGGACTTAGTACATCATTCTATTGTTTTAACATGAGAAGTATCTTTTCTAATAATTCCATCAAACATGTCTTTATAGGGGCATGAAGTTTTTACCTTTTGCTTAAATCGTTTTATAAATTTTTTCTACAAAAAAAAATTCTTGTTTTCTTAGTTTTTTGTGTGGTTTCGGCCCACTTCCGGAGCCTCACAAACAGTGGTGATATTCGAAATATTTAACAAAGGCTTCGCTAGCAGAAAATTTTTCCCTAACAATCACCGACAAACAAAATGGAAGTTTTGGCTAGAAATAAATACAATACCTTTTCTTGCGATATATCTAATAATCAGTGGCGTATTTGAAACGTAAGGTGCCTGGGCGAAGACCAGGTAACAATAGTATATTAGTGCTGTCGACCTTTTTTTTAGGCAGAGAAATTTTTCACCCCGAATAATAGACAGCTGATAATAGACAGATGTCATCGTCTCTCGAAATACAATATCCTTTTTATTTCGCTGTCCATAGCCCGACACGTCTTCCACAGCCATCTTGTATTATCTCGCGCGAGTGAGATTGTGGAATCTCTCTTATGACTGGATCTAGTTTCAAGAACTCTCTTGAATCGATCGCGATTGAAACGGTCGAGAGAGATCGCACCAAGGCATAGTCCCCGGACGGCCGGATGGCCGAGCGGTAAAGGTGGCAGCCTACCGCTCTGGGGGACCCGGGATCGAATCCGAACGGGTCGAATAATCCCCAGGAATTTTTCGGGTGGTGGTCCGTTCGGATATGTCGGGCCCCGTCCCTCACCACCCGGTCGCCCCATTGTGGGCCTGGCCGAACCCATAATGGGCCTACTAAAAGAGGCCCTCTTAGTGCCCACAGGGCGGAAAGAGTTAAAAAAAAAAAAAAAAAAAAAAAAACGGGTTCGGCCGAACCTGTGCGAACCCGCTGAAGATCACCACTGCTCACAATTACTAGATTGATTAATGACTACATGCAAAACAGTTTTGCATGTAATCTAAGTGAACTTGAATTGGCAGATTTTACGGTGATGGACATTAAAGAAACTGAGAATAATAAACCTTTATGGTCACGTCTTTATAAAACTAATGCAGCTGAACGTAGTGCTTTAAGAGATGTTGTCAAAGAGATATCGTAACAGAAACCAGATCTCCCAAGAGCCCTACAGCTGGAGTATACTGATTACCAAAACCTAATAATTTACTCTCATCCAAACGTAACTCCAAATTAGTGTCCACGCGGCGGAAAAAAAAGCGCTCCAAGTTAACTTTTAGTTACCATCTACGTACATCAGGTGGCGCAGAGTCGCAAGATGGCGTCCACCTACAATAAGTACATGAGGTTGTGTAAAGAGTGGAGGATAGACGATACGAAAACTGGAAGAGATTTGGGACAGTTTATTAAAAAAGAGGTTCTTCAATTCTTCCGTCAAGGAGAAGGTACTAAAATTAATGACGAAAAGGAGTGTGAAAGATATTATCAAAGCTTACACCGTATAATGAGGAATGAACATGGACAGAAATATAAATTGAATCGGTTGTATTCTGCTACTGGCTTAACTCATAACGAATGTAAACAAATTTTGTCTACGGAATATTTAACAGAGTTTAAGGATAAAAAATTTGGACTCAAAGATAGAATTCTTAGTAAGTTCTCCTAGGATTCTGCTACTTTATCGAGTAGTAGTAGTCTATGCAAATGAGATCTTTAATTATAGAAGTAATATCTGTACTCCCATCAATTAATCATTATTTTTCTTAGATCAATTCAGGGAATATATTCCATAAAATAAAGTTCTAAAGTTATGCCTGCTTTTTTATTTTTGTTGTTGTAATAATTTTATTATGATTTTCAAAGCTTAAACAACACGTAAAAGTAAATCTTATAAGTTTAAATAGTTACATATGCAATTCTGTATGAGGCAGTTGGAACATTATCAGAGCTGTAGATCGTGCCTATAGTTATGAAAGTCAAAGGAACTGAGGCTGATTTTGATGGGTTATATCTGGAATTTTAGAGATTGTCAAGGATGAGATAAAATTTAAAAATGAAACAATTTGGAATTATTTCTCAAAACTGCTAAAAATAGTTTTCCACACTACTAGAGATGGCTAAAAGCTCGTAAATTTGTGAGAAATACCATTGCCCAAACTATTTCTGGGTGTGTTTGGAGTCATGCCATACGCTCCGTCAAGTCTATCGTGTATTTAACAATGGCTGAGCTGATTTTGAGGGATTATCTCGTGAAGGATTACATATAGATCCTCTGTTTCACTATTTTTACTCATGTGGGCATGGTGTACAGGTCCCAACCATCTTGTTCAGAGCTACATTTGTACTTTTATATGATATCTAATTTTGCTTTAATGATTTAGCGTTACAATGCCAAATTATATAAGATGTTCCAATTTATGTAATAATAAAATTTTGTAAGAATGGTAAAGTAATTGAGAGTTTATCTGTCAAAGCCATTAAAATTCTGTAAGAGTTCTTATAGAATTTTAATGGTTTCTGACAGATAAATCCATTTCTTTTAATTTTTTGCTTATAGAGCATAAAATTAAAAGAAATTAAATTTTATCTCCTTAGGTAATGATTTATAAAAATCAGTGAAAGTTGAAGTAACACACTAACAAGGGTTGATAAATAATATTAAGTACTATTTATTTTCACTGAGTTTGATAGCTCTGCCTTGCTTCAATCCTGATAAAGGTTTGTTGGCAGGAAGAGTACCTAGGAAAAAAAGGTATGTAAAAATCTATTTCCTGTATAGGAAACAAATTCTCCATTAATCCCAAACTTTATAGGAATAGGCTGAAGAGGAGGATTTTTTAATTAATATGAAATTCTTGAAGATATGTACTGTTATAATTAGATATGTAACTGTTGAGTTATAAATTTCATTTTCTCTGATAAATACCTAAAAAAATATTTAAGAAATTGTGATTATAAATTTGTTACAAAGTTTCCTTACTATGAATTAAATATTATATATTAAATACAAGTATGTGCCACTTAATGGTGGGGATACATTCCAAGAAACACATCATTAAGCAAATATTGTGTTACATATAGCCTATACAAGTATTTGTCTAAATGTATTGAAACATGGAAAAGGTACAGGTGACTATAAAATTTTCAGCTCCATTGTAATCTTTATGCAATCTCTGTTGTACTGTATATGAGAGCCATCATTAAGCAGTGCACACCTGTATTCGATAAAATTTTATATGAATAAACCAAAAATAAAACAAAATAAACTTTATTTTCTTTATAATAATTACATATAATTATATACAATTAATTTTTATAGAAAAAAATGTATTTAAATACAACATACAATTTAGACAGTTGTATGGTTATTGAAGATTAACTAATTACTATTAATGCAATATTATTATACTTATTTTCACATAGATAACCTGGAGGTTAAAAAAATAGCAATTTTTAAAATATCTTTGCTTCATTTCTCGATAGCACCACATTTAAATTCATTTTTCACTTCAGTTCTTTCTTTATTAACATTAATGTATTAATTAAAAATTTTGCATGCAAGTCTGGTGGAAAATAACTACTAGTTAAACAAAATGAAGCAACTATAAGAATTGTTATTTATAGTAGAGCATTGTTTTATATAAGGCTTAATGTAAAGATTCACATGTTTTTCCATTCTGCAGAAAGCAGATAGCAGAATGGTTAGGTTAACCCTAGGATGCATGGATAATTGAGCTGAAATTTGAAAAAATTGTTGACTTATAAATTCCCACTGCTGTCTGTCTCTTTCCTTAATCTTCAGAATGGAGTTACATAGACGAAAGCTGAGACCATATACAGAAAGCTTAGGGACACAAGGCTCCAATTAACTGTATACAAACTTCCAGTTTGCACTAGAAGTCACGTGATTTCTATTTAAAAATTTCCCCTGAAAGATGTTAGATAGATGACCAACACAACTCTATTGTTAAAGGAAAAGTAAGATATACAGGGGCATGCCAATACTAATTTGAGGGGGAGGCGTATATATTAAATTAATTAAAAATATGATATTCTACAAATTGCAGCCCAGCATTGTGACATCGTCACAATGCTGGGCTGCAATTTGTAAAATTGTTTTTCCTGCTGACACAAGCCTAATGTAAAACAAGACCATACTATACCTTATACATACATTAATACTAAATCATTGCAAACATTTATCTTGAATAATTTACTACATTAAAATTTAAATTTTTAATAAGAGAAAATCACTTTTTTTCTCTTAACTCATGAAAAAATACTGAGGTAGGAATGTTGGTAAATTCTGTATTAATGTTCTTTATTATAATATATGTGTTAACAAATATCATCATGCATATGAATGAAGCTGAATGGCTTATCTCATCAGGGAAAAAAAGCTATATAAAAAGTGCAGAGCACCTCTTTCACATATCAATGGAAAAAATATCTGTCCTATAAATAATATATGAGCATCATTTTCTTGAAAATAATCCCTTCAGAATATGATTCATTAGTGGATAAATATGTAAGTTTTAATCATTTTTTCATTCATTGTGAATTTTTTTTATCACATTTGCCTGAAAGTATATATTGATTTATTTTAACAATAATTATCTAATAAAATTTATGCCATTTTTATTTGTTAATATTTGCAAAAAAAAAAAAAAAAATTATATATATATATATATATATATATATATATTATATTTACCACTAAATAAATTTAACTTGTCATAATTTCCATATTTCATTAATTAAAAACATATAGTACAGTAGAGTGTCGTTTATCCGAATCAATTGGGGACTCGAGTTTTTTGGATAACCGATTATGTACGAAAAAATATATTAACCTATCACATGTTGAAATTTTTCTTCGTTGCATGTCACTTTGCGTTGAATTTTCGTTGATTTTAAGCCTAACAAAAGTTTTTATAATAATAATTGTGGCTATTGTATCGTTAAAAATTATTTGTTTATTTTGTACAAACAAAATAAATATATTGAAAAATATAAAAACAAAAAAATTATACTTTAGAAGTTAATCTAGTATCAAAAATGTTTGATTCAGCATGACACAGTACGACCGGAAAGCTTTCGGTTGATTGGCTTTCAGATAAACGATGCTCTATTGTATTAATATATGTGGGCATTTAGATAAGACTTTGCTAAACATGCCAGTTCTAGTCAGATTACTGAAGTTAAGCAATAAGTGATCCAGATAGAATCTAATTACATACGACAGAACTGCTGAGTACTGTTGCTTAACCCCATGCAAAACCTAGTGGCTCTAGCTGGTCCCAGGAAGGACATGGAATAGAATACAGCCAAATATAAAAAAAAAGCAATGATTTCAAGGAAGGCAGGAGCATTAATACTGAAAGAGGAGGAAGCATTTTAATGTACTTGCATTAAAATTAAAAATTAATTTATTTTTAAGAATAATACTGATTACTATCTATTTTGTGTAATTAGTTACGGTTTATCCAGATAATTTCTTAATAAAGTATATAGTTAAAAATTTCAAATAATCCAAAATAATCAACAACTGATGAATTACCTGAAATTCAATAACTCATATTTTAAAATGTATCAAGTAACCATTGCTTTTTAATGAGTACTTTGTGTAGTATTTACAATAATACTTTCATATATTTTACTATTATGAATGTATAACTGAAATTAATAATATTTTTCACAACAGCAAATGAATAATTAAACTATTAATATTTTGCTCTGCTCTCTCCAGCAACAGGTTTCTCTCTTTCATCCCAGACAGATACACCATCACAAAGACATATTCTTTTTGGATTCTGAAAAAGTCCAGCAGATCTTGCAATAATACCACATGCTAGTCTGAAAGTATTTTTATAAAACATATTTTAAATACCTTTCTTTTTAATCATATATTTAATAATTTATTGAATATTGATTATAATTTTGTAAATCAAGTCATTATTATGTTAAATAACTAAGTTACAATTCATTAATTTTTGACAAATACTTGGTATTGATCATGAATTAAAGACTATAATCATAACGTTACTTTTCCTATTTCATATTTGTGTACAGTGGCAGCTTTAGAATGTGTGAGGCTCTAGCCAAATATTGAATTATGAAGTCTGTTTTCTATAAACATATATAATGGAAATTCCCTATTATACAATACTTAATATGAATCCTACTCCTGGATTATAAATACTGGATCAAAATTCACCATTGAGAATAATGGATTTGCATGCCAAAGTTCCCTAAAAGCAAAAATCCTAAATAAAAGTAAGTTGCCTTTGTTTAAAACTGCCATTGTATATGCAGCTTTGATTTTCAGGATTAGTATAAAAAATTTAATGTCATAAACATCATTATTTTCTTATATACAGCTTACAATAATTAAAAATAATTATGATTTTTATTTACTACAGTGAATATATATTTATTTCCATTTATAAAGATGTCATTTTTATACTTACTTTTGTCCTGAATTTCCATCAATTTTCGATCTCTCATTATCTCCTCTTCCTAAATCATCTTTATGTTCTGTGATGACTAATGAGCGCCCAATAATTTCCCACACTTTGACTGTTGAATCTTCTTTCCTAAAAACTGCTCTTCCATTTTTATCTGCTCTAATATTCCCTAAATCTCCATAATGCTTTAAAATAAAAACACCTTTATTAAATGTTTCAAGTAATCAAAATGTTTTAAAATGTCAATACCTACTCTTTCATTATCTTCTGGACTTCCATGCATTTTATTACTCGGATTATAATGTCCTCCAACACTATAAAATTTTTGCACTTTAATAATTGAAAATTTAATTATATATTTATTTAAACTAGAATTTTTGACTCACTTCTCACAGTCATTTGTCAAATCTCCAAATTCACATATGTGAAGACCGTGTTCTCCCTTTAAGCCATCGACTGTTCCATCAATAATACAACTTCTATCATTTATATGTGCAAATCTGACAATTCCCATTATGCCATTTTTTCCAAAGATTTCAGCTACTGCTGCTCCACCTAGAAGAGCAATTTACATCAATTAACAAAAGAAAACTCTATAATTTAACGTAAAAACATACCCGAAATTGACCCGTAACCCTTCAAGACTGCCCGTCGTCCGGTCTGTTCGATGTGACGTAGAATCTCCGAATAAGGAAGACTGGTTTCTACCACAACTTGTTGGTTATTCAAGTCAATCTCGACTTTCTTTACATCCAAATTCCGAAGAGCTCTCTCTACCGAATTAACGCACGACTGACAAGTCATTTCGACATCAAACTCAAGCTGAAATTAGGTAAGTTTTATTTAGTTTCTCGATAACGATAATAACGTAATAAAAATTTTAAGCACACACTACCATCATTTCGACACTATGTTAAGATAGGTAGCGTACTACCATCAATATCTTTGTCTGGCTGGCTAGTGTTTACATAATTATTGTTTCGTATCTTCATCTGTTACTATGACTGTCAATAGCTGTTTTAAAATAATATGAACTTACTCAATATAGGCAAGCAGAAATATTGACAGAGGCACACTTTGTAAACAGTGGCACTTTCCGTTCAAACATGGTGGCGATGGTGCGTTTAAAGCATGTCATTTCCATTTATATGAAAATATGGTTAATGTTACCCTTGGTGCCAAGATGCCAGCTCGTCTCTGATTCCAGCAAGGAAACAGTGGGACGCACGTTCTAACCTAACCTAACCTATTCTAATAAATTACCATAATTATTAGCAACCAAATTATTAGTATAGGTTAGAACGTGCGTCTTACTGTTTCCTTGCTGGAATCAGAGACAAGCCGCCATCTTGGCACCAAGGGTAACATTAACCGAAAAGGTATAAAAAATATAATTCTTGAATGGCTATTACTTTTTATCTACAAATAGTACACATGAAATACTATAAAATACTTATACAGAGTTCAAAAATATCGATTACGTTAGTTGTCCTTCACCCAGATCTCAATATCACTAGCGATGTTTACATTTTTTTAAGAGCTAATGTATGATAGATTTTTAGATGTTAAATACCAGAAGATGTAAATTCTGATTACTTACTTTAGCCGTCGACATTTCTTAATTATTAAATAAAATAATTTATCTAACATGTAGCCTTCGAATAAATATTCACATGGAAAGTCACGTTTGAAAGTTTACGTATAGTTATTTCTTTCTCAATGTTGCCAGATGCATTTTAATAAGATGGCAACGTTTTTATTATTTAACAATATATAAATAGTATATTAATCACTTATTAACTTTTTATTTATTTAAAACAAAATCATTTTATATAATTTAAAATTTATTTCATAGCCGAAATATTAATTTCTGTTTGTTATTATTTTTTAAATTATTTCCATCCATACCGACAAAATTTGGCATCTATTAGCGATGCATTATACGGTTGTTAAACAATCTATTCTCTCAAGCCTTTCATTCTACGGGCCCCAAAAGAACATCAGTTGATTTGCTGGCCCTATCTTACACTGCTTGGTAGTATTTACAAATTCCTGTGTTAAATTTAACTAAAGTCGCAATCGAGTAGTAATATGTTGGAATTTAGCGAAAGAATGTTCTTCAATTTAGATTTCCAAATGTGAGAAGGAAAAGATTGATGTCCCTTTAAATTAATCACAATACAGCTGTTGAATTTTGTATCGAAGCAATGAATTTCTTTGATTTTATGCAAAAATTTAGGTTTTTTTCGTCATGGTAGAGTTTTCCGACTAATCACGTGGTCTGTAATATCAGATATCAAGCAAAGTTGTAAGGCCTTAAAAGAAATTTTAAAATATATATATTAAATTTACTCAATTACTGAGACAATGACACAGTACGTCTATTTCGCGCTATATCATCAACGCAGGCAAGTGCTACGTGTTGTAACAGCGCATAGCACTTGCGTGCGTGGAATCGAAAGTGTTACCCTGTGAAAAAGCTATAAGTATTTAATTTTGTACATCTAACGAATCGGATTTCTTTCATTTTTGAACTGTACTTTCTTATTTCTAATAAGCGCCCTATAGTAGCCGGGTGCATAAAACCATCGAATTCTGGTAGTTTAGTTTTGGGTTCGGGTATGGCGAACGGGCTGGTAACGTGCAGTTTTCCGGGTTTTCTTCACCTAAAGAGGGTCCAGCTTCCCATAAAAGTCTTCCTGGGTGCATCCCCCAGCAGATCGCTCACGTGTCGCGTTGCGGTAACCAAATAAACCAAACTAATTCTAACGAACGATTATTTATTGTAGCATCATCGCAATGCAGGGCTGCAACTTTTCGTCAGAACGTTCTCAATTTTTTTAGTGGTGGTCTTGCTCCTGTACATCATACTTTTCCTGTTAGCAATAGAGTCGTGACGGTCATCTGTCTAACTTCCTTCGGGTGAAAACATTGAATCGAAATAACGCGACTTCCGTTTCAAATTTAAAGTTCATATATAGTTAATCTGGGCCTCCTGCCTTAAGCTTTCCAATTTGATCTAAATTTTCATTTATCTAATTTCTTTCTTAAGATTAAGAAAGGACAGACAGACATGGGATTACAGTGGGAATTTATTGGTCTACAATTTTTTCAAATTGCAGTAATTTTTCTATAAAACGCAATATTTACGAAAACATACTTCCTACGTGATTTATACAATCTGTTGCAACAATATAAACACTATTTTCACATAATAGGAATTATTCTAGCATTTTTACAAGATTTCTTTTTTTAAACAAGTTTTATATGAAGTCTTTCAGACGCAACTTGGTTGTAATCGAAGTTAGCAACTTTGATAACATGGGGGACCATCACATCCTATCCTCTACTGTACACAATTTAAAGAATTTATAGAATGTGTTAGATTGGGCACTCGGTGTGATAAACCCTTACGTAAGATAAAATTCGTAGTTATATAAATCAAATATTATAATATAACTAGCAGGTAGGCCCGGCGTTGCTCGGGCAAGAGTAACGATAGCGAAGATTGACATTATTACTTTATAGTCACAAAAGAAAAAGAGTAATTTCATCAACAAACTAAGTATTTCTAAAGAAAGGTCGAATTTGAAAATCGAATGTTCTAATATTGTTCGATTTCCACGACTTGTTCTGGTTATATCGTTCGATTTTTATCGAATGTTCTAATGAAATTCTATTGGTCGAGAAAAACCGAACTAATGTGTTTAAATTTGAAAATCAAATATGTTCTAACATATTACTCTTTTTCTTCCTTTCTTTTTTTTCTTTTTCTCCAGCGCCGGTAAATCTTGCACGTCGCTTTCTCTTGTTCTCCATTGTTACGTAATACTTCCATTGTTGACACTTCCATTGTTACTTAACATTTCTATTGTTACTTCACACTTCCATTGTAACTTGACACTTCCATTGTTACTTAAGATTAAGTCTTAACACTTCCATTGTTGATGGAAGTGTTAAGACTTAATCCTGTCCCTCTCCCCCGTGAGGAGGTATTTCGAAAAAATCCCTTCTTAGTGTGCGTCCTCGTGACGTACCCTAACTGTGTACCAAATTTCAACTTTCAACTCCTAACCGTTTGGGCCCTGCACTGATTATTATTATTATTATCAACTCGTCTCGATTATATATATAGATAGAAGGATTAGAAGTTCGAAATAATGTAATAATCTTAATGTTTTTGTATACAGTAATACCCCGAACTTACGCGATAGGTGGGACCGAGCGATAACCGCGTAAGTCAAATTCGCGTAAGTCGGGGTATAATTTCCCATATAAATACATATAAATTATTTTTAATTGGGGCCGGAGACTAAAGAAAACAATAATTTAGAAAACAAATGTTTAATAAAATCTTAGATAATACATATGTATAACAAATTATATTAAAATCGTAAACCGAAGTTATTTTGATGTAGAAGGCTTCATAAAATCTAACAAAGTCGTCTGACGGCTGAAAGATTTTTTTTCTCCCGCAAAATTTCCTCGTAGCATGCTAATAATTTTTTTATTTCTCGTTTTGTAGAAGAAATGCGCTCTTCGTTGGAGTCTACATTTTCTAAAATTTGCAACTCCTTTTCAATTAAACTCTCCCTCTTCAATTGAACAGTCTCTCAAGTCTCCGTAGATATAACAAGCACAGAAATAAATAACACAAAATAAATTGTAGCTACGCGTCGATTCCGCGCGACACGTCAGAACGTGTAAGCTGAACAATAGTATGGGGGGAGTGAGTAATCAAGAGTTGCGTGGCGCTCAAACAAAAGACGAATCGACGAAATTTTAAAATCGCGTAACTCCGGGTTCGCGTAAGTCGGGGTAGTGTAAGTCGAGGTATTACTGTATTCTGAAACTGTGTCCTCTTTTCTTTGGATGATTTGTTATCACTACTAGGTGATATATACAGACACTTGGCAATTCTACTTTTATTCGGGAATTTTTCTTTTTGCCGAAACGCGTTTCGGGCCCGAGCCCCTCTTCCGTCGGCATTACTTCCCGGGATATCTATGCTTCAAGTAGTTGTCCAAACAATAGTGATTTTTTTTTATCGCGTTATGTATTAATTGAGACACTGGAGTTGCTTGGGTATTAACGAAACACACTAACAGAACTGAAGAAATGACATTTATGAGGGTGACAAAAACTGCAGGACAAGTGTAATCTAGATATTGAAACCTGTTCTTCACTATCCAGCTACCCTATTGAGGGTTTAGCTGAACCAGTCATTTTATAATGGCTCTCTTAAAGCTAGCAGTGTGAAAAGAAACTCAATGAAGCTTCATAGATAGTTATATAATATACTTTGATGAACAGTTTAAATAATATAAGCCTCGTTAGATACGAATGTAATTTGTTATTAGTGCTTTACTTTAATTTCGAAGGTCTTAAAACAAAAACATACTTAGTTGAGTCCTTCAGGCCTCAGTGCTGTGTGACCTTCTCCCATACAATCTACGATCTATATTTATTATATAGGGGAAGGGAGGGCAAGATGGAAACTACTTACCCATCCCGAACCGCGCGACGAAGCACCCGATTCTCCGTGCACACAGAGACACCCGGATATTTTGTATTTATGAACGGCGATTCGGACCAGTTGGTGCCACCAATTGACGTGTGCAAGTATTTCTTATTTCGCAGCAGATTATTACGCAATCATTGGACTTTTGCAGTGTTATTATTTATACCTACAAGGTAAGTATTACCAGTGGTGATATTCAGCGGGTTTGCACAGGTTCGGCCGAACCCGTTGTTAAAATTTTCAGTTTTCCGAACCTTGTTAAACACACGGAACATTTCTCAGTAGTTTTGTTACTTTTAAAAAATATATTAAAATATACGTATTATACTCTGTAATACTACTAAACTAGAGCCTTATACCCCGTTCTCACCGAGCATTTCAATCTAGATTGTGAGCAGGGTCGGAGACTATGTCTTGGTGCGATCTCTCTCGACCGTTTCAATCTCGACCGAAACGAGGTTTAATCGCGATCGATTCAAGAGAGTTCTTGAAACTAGATGCAGTCATAAGAGAGATTGTGGGATCTCTCTTATGGAACATAAGATTGTGGGATCTCTCTTATGAAACGTATCTCTTATGGAACGTGAGATTGTGGGATCTCTCTTATGAAACGTATCTCTTATGGAACGTGAGATTGTGGGATCTCTCTTATGGAACGTAACGTACCTGGTCTTCGCCCAGGGCTCGTTACGTTCCAAATACGCCACTGATTATTAGATATATCGCAAGAAAAGGTATTGTATTTATTTCTAGCCATAAAACTTCCATTTCGTTTGTTGGTGATTGTCAGGGAAAAATTTTCTGCTAGCGAACCCTTTGTTAAATATTTCGAATATCACCACTGAGTATTACTATTTTGTTTTTATACAAAGTAGCTATTAGGGATATATTGCATGAACTGATATTTAAAGAGGAAAAAACTTCAAGGATTTTTAAAGCGTTGATATTATTATTGGCAATCGGCATGTGGGCAAGATGGAAAATTGCATTTCAGGGCAAGATGGAATAGTTTCCATGTTGCCCGCGCGCAATTATTTTGATTTCTGTTTTCAATTTATTTAACTAATTGAGGATGTAATTGTTTTTAAATGGTGAACAAGTATATAAGAAAGAGCAGAAGTTCTTGGACTGAAGAAACGATGCAGATGGTGATGAATGAAGGTTTTGTGTATTATGTGGAGAACCATATGTGGAACCGCCCACAGAGGACTGGGTACAGTATCCAGTGTATTGTGGTTGGGCACATGAACTATGTACAGTACAGACGCAAAAGATGGATGTTTTTTATGTGTCAATTGTAAAATGTAGGGATATCCTATGTATTCCATCTTGCCTTCAGGGTGAGGGCAAGATGGAATTTTTGACGTTTTTACTTCATGATTTCTAACAGATTTTATACTTAATATTAATTATTTTTAATTACGCAATTTTTTAACCATCTAAGATCTCTGTCGAGACTGATTAAAATAAAAACTTAATATTATGTTTTTTTACATCATAAAGTTAAACCTTCCATCCTGTCCTCCCTTTCCCTATTAATAAGATATTAATTTAATTTAGGCGTTGTTTATCCACGTGAGAAACAGACACTAAAAAGTAATGTAGTGACGTCAAATGGGGGAATCAAACTTTTAAAAATATGAATGTTCAAGACTTAAGATATTTTACAGATTTAACAATGCTTTATTTATCAAATTCGAATTAATCTAAAGGTATTATTCACATATGAAATTTAGGCTTATAACTGAAAGAAAAATTCTTCATAATGAAATTATGCTTCTAATTTATTGTATGATATGGATATTATTAATTAAATAAAATAAAGCGACGACAGGATGACCAAAGCGATTTGGATATTAATCTGTCTCTCTGGGCTTCGAATTCGGAAACCAGTACTTTAATTTTCGCCCTTTTCGCCGTGGACATCAAGAGGACCATTTTTCCACATTCATCATGGGTTTAGTTTGGTTTGATGGGATACGGCAACACAACATATAAGCAATTTGTCAAAGGGGCTATCTCTGGAAAGGACTTTTGAGAAACTGAGCCATATTTAGGCATTGGACACGTGAAGAAAACTCGGAAAACTCCACGCGATTAACTGTTCAGTGATTTATCCACCTGGCCAACGGTGGTCCCTATGATGGATTCGGCCAAGCCTACAATAAGAAAGCTAGATGGTGGGGGTAGGACCCGACATATCCAGTAGCTTACAAGCTGCCCATAAAAATTTACGAGTTTTTCTACCGCCTAGATCCTATTCCGGATCCCCAGAACGGCACCTCGTCATCCTGCCAGAGTTGGATCGAATCAAAAAATTTCATCAGTAGGCCGACTTTTCATTACCAATCATTATTAATTGACGGTCGGATGACCTACCGTTCTGAGAACCCGGAATTAATCCCGGACGGGCTAAAAATCTTCAAGAATTTTTTGGGGATGATCCGTCTGAACATGTTAAGTCCCGTCCTTCACCACCCGGCCGTCCCATTATGAGTCCGGCCGAATCCATAATGGACTTGTTAAAAAAAAGGTTATATTAGTGCCTACAAGACAAAGTTAAAAAAGGGAGCCATTCCTCTTGATGTTTGAAAAAAATTATAATTAGGTTCGATTATAGATTTTAATTAAAAAGTTTTGTTTACGTAGAGGGCGTATTGTTTCTTCTTGCAAAGGCGGGAAGTTTGTAAGTTTCGTTTGGAGTTCCATTTTATAATTTTTACTTTTTAATTACATATTTAATCTAAAATGTATCAAACAGCGTATTTGTGAAGGTTTGCAGACAAATTAAACATTAAACAACTGTTGAAATTAAATAATAATTAATATTTACGTATTTAAAAATGGCGGATAGTAAAGTTCGTCTGTTTTTTATGTATATTAGCGACCTCTATAAATAACATAATTAATCATTAAAAACAGTTTTAATTATTTTAACCGAATTTAAATTAACTAGAAGTTACGTTTAGGTAATTAGGTTTTCTGTATTGAGTACAATACTTGAGAAAAATACATACAGACCATAGTGGCATTCAGTAATACTGGTTCTTACATTCATTGATTTTGCATTGAGTCCACACTACTGCCTTTTGGTGTTGCCCAGGCTCCAGGATGTGGACCTGGCTGATTATGGAGTTTGAAAAAGCAGGAGGTGGCTTATATGCCTTTTTTCGGTGGATGACCATTCTGGGTTCCGGCTGCGTTCTGTGGGCTTCGACTGTGGTCGGCTCCTCATCTGGGAGCCTGGGAAACTCCAAAAGATGCCAGAGTGCCGACACATTGTAAAGTCGATATGGGATCCGGATGACCGGTTTGGAACCCACTGGTGGCCAAGCAGTTCCATTCCCCGAACACTGGGAGTTTGGTTGTGGATTTGTACCTAGCCTGGACGGGCTGGCTGTTTGGAGTTTTCCGGGGTTTCTTCACATCTGTAACGCCCAAATAGGGGCCAGTTACCTTAAAAAGATCTCTCAGAAGGCATCCACTAGGTAGATCGCCCGAGTATTGCATTGCTGTATCTTAAGAAAACAAACTAACATTCCGGTTCCATAGTTCTGTATTCAGAATGTTGGAAGCTGAGAAGTATGATTTGCTTAAGAGTTGTCAGATTCAGCAATTGAAAATTTGCAAGTCTACATATATAGCAATCTCATGTGAAACAAGATCCTACCTGTATGTCATACTTTGTATTACATGAAATGAGTCAAAAGTTGCTTTACAATCTTTCACAGCAGGATATGGAAGTTGTTGCAAAGTTACCTGTCAACTTACTTTGCAACTTTGCATTAACTTCTAGATTATGCCAAGAGGATAATGTTTTTAATAGTAGTTTAATATATAATTTAATTTTTGACAATTTGAAATATTTGTTTTACAGATCATTGAAGAAATATTTTCCAGTTATAAAATATGCAAATGGCAACTGAAAAGTTTTGGTAAGTTAATTAATGTTTCAAATTTTTTGTTGTATTTATAGTAGAGTCCTAATTACATGAGATAATGTGGACTCTAATATCGTGGATAATGAAAAGCTCAGTTAACCAGTATATAAAACTCAGTAAAGCCAGAATATGTGGTGTGGTGATTGGTGAAATACAAAATATTGCCATGAAAACATTATAAAACTTTGATTTTATAATATGAATTTTAATTGTAAAGCCACCAGAGTAAATTGTTTTTAAAACTTCTAGAGTCCTTTTTGAATGCTATACATTATCCACTCAAGATTTTTGAAATAAATTACACTGTACAAATGTGAATCCCAAACTTTTTTGAGCCATTGCCCCCTATTCCATAAACTTATATCCAATGCTCCCTAACCAGTTTTCACTTGTATGAGAAAGGCTTGGAAATATTCTTAGAAACACTTCTCTATGAACCTCACACTTTGTGTCCTTACTGTACATTGTTCTGCACATGTGGAAACCATTAAACGCAATGTTTTTTCTTACCCATTTTAATAGAGGAAACGAAAAAGTTGTCAGTGACCTAACCCTAGCCTACAGTTTCCATCTGGTACCTTGCCTCCCAATTTCTTCTTTCCACCTTCCTAGATTTACTCACTGCCCACGGGGTGATAGCATCCACTTTGGGAATCATTGACAAAGTACTCTTCTTTTCAATAACTTTTTTTGCTTGCAAAGTACTCTCTCCATTTTATCTTGGGTAATGTAGAACCTCAGTTAATTAAATGAGTCTTTATTAATTGAGACTACTGTATTTAGAATATTTAAAAAACAAAAACTACTAATTAAAATTTTCAGAAATGTTACTAATATTAATGAATGCTTCAATTTTATAAAATGTATTGATTTATAAATTTTTCTATTATTTTTATATTTATGGATTTCTTTGAAAATTTAATATACAAAAATTTCAATTAAAAAAGCTAAGATATTTTCAAAACGTAATAAACATATTGTGTTGTGATGATGCCTCATTATTATGAAATAATATTATTTCATAATAATGCAGCATATTCATAAGCAGAATCATAATTAACTTTTACTATAAAGCTAAGTGCAAAGAAAGAAAGAAAATCAATAGAGGGCAGTTTGAGAGAAACTTATTTTATTTAGGGAACTGGTGTAATTAAAAGTAGAAAATAGCTACATGTAGATCATTTTTAATAACTTCAATAGCAATTAAATTTTTGTGAATTATTCACAAAAATTTTATTTCAGAAAATATCACTGGATGAATTCCTTTTACATATTTCTTGTGGTTTGCTTTGTTCATAAATTTCTTCTAACATGTTTTCACAATAACAATACATAAATGACAACACTAAATAGATTCCATTGTAATACAAAGAAACTAAAATTAATTTTTTTTTATAGTTTATTAAATTAAAAGGAAATGCCTCACTTTTCTAGTTCTATAAAAATGAAAGAATATGCTAATTCCTTTTATAATCTATGTATATAATATGTTTTTGAATATTTCTTAATATATATGTAATATATTTTTTTATATGGTTACTTCATAGTTATTTTGGCTTGAATACTCCTGTTTTATAATATAACAATAAATTATAGCATTATTATTATGTATATTCCTTTTTTTTTTTTTTTTTCAATTTTCATACTGTAATATATTTTCACAAATACTTCAGTTTATCTCTTCAATTACACCAGAAACAGAGTGAAATACTTTCCTCTACATAAATTTGCATTTTTTTTTTTTTGAAAAGTTTTCAAAAAATTTATGTATGTAATTTGTTGACTGAATATTCTAAAGTGGTTTTTATCAAATCTTCAGCACAAAAATAATGAAAAGAAACATTTTTGAAAATTTTTAAATCATCATCTTCAGGTTAAAAACAATTATTATTATTCATTACCACTACATCTAATTTTACTAGTGTATGTCAATAATGTATACAAAAAGAAAAAAATTGGTAATTATATATGTAAATATAAAAAGAATGATAATCAATATTTAAATTCAAATAGAAACTGCTGACTTCAAGACTTCATTCATGTTGTTGTTAAAGCAATAATTAGGGATTCCTTAATATACTAATATTTAGTGATGTTAAAGTGTCCCACTTAAAATTGGTCCAACTGAAATGTTGAAACATTACTGAGAAAATTTTATACATATTAAAAGAAAGTGTATGAAACCAATCCTAGAACTATATGCAAACTGAAGGAAACCATTCTCAGAAGCATGGAAGCTATCAACATTAGTATTTTACATACAGTCAGTCTGAACATGATTATTCATACAAAAGGGAGCATAGATGTACAAGGAGACCACTTTCAATATTTCTATGTTTCGTACATTTAAATAATGTTAAAGTTTTTAACAGGTGTCCATTGAATTCATTTTGAATTAATCTGTATCATATCCAGTGAGTGGAGTCAATTTTAGGATACTGAATATCACTATAAAAAGAAATATACCATATGGACATGGTAGCATAAAAATTATAGATCTGCTTCAGAGCTTAAACCTTTTGTTCGTTTTTGAAACTTGAAGAAGAAAGATATTTCAAGCAATGCCAGCTATAACATACAATTTTTTTTTTTATTTTATGTGGTACTAAAGATAAAACTAAGTTCCTCAACAAAGTTTTTTATTGATTAAAGAATGTTTTATCAAAAAAAGCTAAACTTTTCATTTTAACAGTAAAATAATCTCTATCCAATATAAGAAAAAAATATTTTCTTTGGTGGAATTTTAAAAGTAGAACTTATTTTTCTATTTTCTTTTTTACCACTTTTGGATGAATGCCCACCATCATGATTACAGAAACCAGAAACTCAAAGGATCAGAACAAAGATGATATATTAACTTTGTGATAACTTAGCTGGATTAATTACTGCACTTTTAACAGTGGTATTTCTAGAAGAATGCTTATGTTTCCAGTCTGATCAATAACTTTCAGCACCTGAGGATGACCAAAGTCAAAAGAGAGTCCACTTTTGTGTTTGTCCAGAGAGTTCATGGCACTTTATATAACAGACATGGGCAAATGCGGCTCTTTTTGAGTTACATGTGGCTCTTGCTGAAAGTGTTAATTTCTGTTTTTTATTATTGTTTTTACAATTTTATTTTTATAATTTTGTGAAAATATGTTTGTTAAAAAATTTCAGTATTTGTTTTATATTATATTTATATTATATAATAAAATTGCACGCCTTACCATACTATCTGCCATGACAGTACAGAACTGCAGCTCCCATGCATTTTGCAAAACCTACATTTCAGCTCCCACTGAACTTTTGCTTGCCCACCCATTATATAATATCAGCATAACTGATATAACATCATAATCAATCATTTATCAGTATCAGTTATTCTCTTAGTGAATATATTTGGATGATTAAAATAAGCAAAAATAACATGTTAGTATTTCAATTACAGTCAAACCTGTTTTTATGTGGTCTTTTTTTTGTGCGATTTTTTATTTGTGCGGTATAGTTGGCAACTGTCTCGTGCGATTTGTCATGTCTCACGTTGACTTATTATAGCTAAATAAACTTATTATAGCATAAATGAACTTATTATAGTAATATTATTGCATGAATATGCGAAAAATGAAATAATTTATTTTTTAAGTCAACAAAACACCACCTGGACAAAAATATGTAAAACAGATGATAGATGAGACAATGCAGTCAAGTGCTGACATCTGTTGTCAATAAATTCTATTTCATACGGTTTTGAGTTATTTTCGGTGAGACTTTTTTTTATGCGGTCCCTATTGACTGCATAAAAAAATATTTTTTTAATTGTGTTGCGAAAACTATTTTTTATAGCCACTCATAAAGTTTCGTGCGATTTTTTTTTATGCGGTCCCTATCCACCGCATAAAAACAGGTTTGACTGTAATGATTGATGATATTTACACAGTAAAAAAATACAGTTGACTCCGCATAAGTCGACACCCCAAGGGGAAGTGGAAATGTGTCAAGTTATCCGATGTGACGACTAAAGTAAAGTTGGAAAAAACCCACAAAACTACAATTAAGAAAATACAGTAGTGCATTAAACAGTAGTATAGGCTTACAATACATTGTGTCCTCCATTTACAATTACTCTGTAGATGAAAACTGAAAAGTTTGTTTAGTGTTGTTTGTTTTGAGCACTTAACTGTCTCGACTTTCTTTTTCAACGATCACGAATGCCTTGAAAATATCATCTTCACAATTGTCAATTGTTGGCAAGTAACGTCTAAGGATTCTTTATGCCTCTGGCGTGAGAAAATGCAAAATTGGATTCTGGTGTGACGTTGATGTAGATTGTATATTTTCTTTTTGTTTATCTGTTATTATTTTATACATAAAATGTTAAGGCATTTCTATTAATATGTATATATATCTTAATAATATTAATAAATAAATAGACTCCCCTCCTGAAAAAAAATGAGTTCACACCACACATGCGGAGTGAATTCATTTTTTTCAGGAGGGGGTGACGACTTATCAGAGTGTTGGACAGCAAAAGTATCTCGACTTATCCAGTAGTGACGAGTTAAACGGTGTCGAATAAACCGGAATTTTTTAACATTAATGCCTATGTAAGTCGGCTGGGACCACAGAAAACTGACTACTTAACCAACGGTGTCGAGTTATCTGGGTGACGACTTACGCGGAGTTGACTGTATGTAGAAAGATCTAAAATATCTTCACTTTTCATCATGTCCAATCACCAGGAATAACAGTCTTCCAATGCAGAGAGAACCTTTTATTAGACTCTGCAAAATTATGCAAAACAGTTTAAAATGTTCACTAGTAGTTTTTACTGTGTAAATATCATCAACCATTTTTAATTGAAACTGTATTTTTAATTGTTAGCTTCTTACCAGTGAACTGTTTAAACTGTTTTGCATAATTTTGCAGAGGCATAGCCTCTAATAAAAGATTGTCTCTTCATTGGAAGACTTGTTCATTGGACATGATGAAAAATGAAGGCATTTTAGTCTCTACTGTGTATTTTTACCACTATGACCATTGCAGCAAAAACTGTCGGTGAAATTTATTTAGAAGCAACTATGTCACAAATGATTTGGAAGGTATTGTCAAGACCGCAAGACCATGACAACTAGTATGAACACTACGACCAAATTTAATTATTATTCAAAAAGAAATACTTAATTAAAAAAAAATGCTCATAATATTCAAGAAGCCAGAAATGTGTTAATTATACAATGGTTAATATTTTCAATTCTGTTCTCAGATCTGCTTGATACAAACATATTGTTCTCAATTAGAATGCTTTTCTTTTAAATTTCTTATATGTAATTTATGTTCCTTAAATTTAAAATAAATATTTGAATAGAATGTTGTTATATCAAACAATCTGAAAATATTCTGAAAATGCATTTTGGTATTTTTTGTAAATTTATGGAGCTGTCTTATACTCTGAATTATTTAACAATTCAAAATTATGACAATGATGAAGAACTAACAAAATATTTGAAGTTGGATTTGGAACAGTGTGAACAAACATGTTATATCAGACAGACAGCAAATATGACCAATATATTTGTTGGACCATTTAATATGCAATTTTTTATGTTATATGTTGTGTATTGCTTCATCATATAAAAAATGAAAAACTTTTAGGCCTTTTGCTAACAGGAATAAAAAATGAATTCCTGTAATAATTTTCAGTGGAAATTCATGGGTCTAACATGGAAAGACATCCTTGGCTGATATCAAAAATCAGATAATACCCCAAGTTTGCTATGTGTAGGAAGACTTGAGGTAGTTCAACTAGAAAATTTTGAATCTCATATTCTCCAGATCATCATTCCTGTCCCCAAAAACTTTAATTTTGTCAAGTTTTTTTTTTTTTTTTTGCATCCATAAAGATCTCAAAGTCATGTTCAAGATATTTTTAATTTTAATCTGAATTTTGTGGTCATTTTCAGTTACATGATTAAAAAGCTAGACTTGTAAGATAACAAAGACACAATATATCTTTACTAATTTATTTTACCCAGTAACTCAAAAAGTTAGCATAAACTTTCTAGGTGATTGACATTTTATAACAACAGTATGAAATTATTGTAAATAAATTCTGCATCGTCAATTTTTGTCTGTCTTATTTTCTATTAATAATAAATTAAGTATCATACAATGCATTCTATATATTTTTAGTTTACTACAGTAATATTATATTTAACTAAGTAAGTGATTAAAGAAGTATTGATAATTGTGAAGAAACAAACAATCACTGAAAATGAACAGTAATTAATTTGTATGATAATCCCAAAATTCTCAATGTGTCATTTGAAAACATTAAATAAAAATAAATACTTAACAATCACTTTATTTCCACAAAACAACAAAGTAACTGGCTGAGAAACACTAGCACATACAACATGGAATTTGGCACTTAATTTTATACAGTTTTATGCATTAAATTATATACTGTATGTATGTATATATATAATAATAATAATATACACAAAATTCAGAATGTGCAGTGTCTGTCACTTCACTCCTCTGCATTTCTCCTTTTGTGAATCTATAAACTAAATAATAAATAAATCCAATACTCTGTGATGGTAGACTAGAAAATGGACAGGTGTGCTGTGTGATAATTAAACTTCAGATGTGTGTGACATGTTGTGTTGTCTAAAATGATATGGATAAATACTTTGAATAATTAAGGAATTAGCACCAAATGGATAGTACTCGAGATTAAAATAATTGTTCGATATGGTACCTGTGACAGGATGTCGAGATTATGGACTGGTTGAATCAAACTGGGTGATTGAAAAGAAAATAAAAATACTCTGTTTCCATACATGTTGTGTACTCTGTGGCACTGTTTAGTGAGCGTAGCCATTTACAATTTATTTACAAGAGCGGTGCATTCATCAATCTAAAAAAGCCACAATATATAAATGCACATTTTAAGAATATTCCGACTATAAATGACCTGCACTTTATCAATTTTTAGAAAATTTAGTGGTCCTCTGTAGTTTTTAGAGATTCTAGTGATTTAAACCATGCGGTGTTTTAAGAGAACTGCGCTCATGGAAGATGCAGTGCGCGGTTACATGGCAATTAAAAGGTATTTAAAAATGGCAATCAAATGAAATTCAATATTTTTTCTGATCTTTTTTGTTTTTTGCAAAAGTTTTCAAACAGTGAAAAACTATGGTATCTTCCAATATCTAGAAAACTGCAGTTTTATAAATTTTGTGTCTACAATTTGATGGAAAAGTGCTTACACAACTTATTCACCAAAATAACAATCACATTGATTAATTTATATTGGGAAGCAGCACACTATAAATACAATATTATACAAGAGATTAGTGCAAGATGCCACATGTGCCAAAAGCACACATCGGAGTATGGGAAAAAGGGATATGTACTTTTTGCACTCGTATCCTGGAAGGTATCTGTATCGACTGAAATGAGATTGATGTTTACCACCCTATAAATGGCAGGCTATTCCAAATTTTTAATGCTACCAAACTCTTATGAAATCAAAAGTGTGCTACATTTTAAAAATGTAAAGAACAAATGTTTTCTATGTGAAATTTTGTTTTCTAAAATTCTCATTTAAAAACTTTTGTTATAAATAAAACTGAGGCTATTGGAATAACTAGAGGTAGAGTGATGGTGTGCTTTGTATGGGCTTTGCTCAAAAAAGATTTTTGTACAAGCTGGCTTTTCATATGAAGCATTCCAACTTTGCTGCTAATTTGTATTCAGCTTCGGCATTTTTGTATGTCTCAACGGCCTGCAAGTCAGAAAATGGTAAAAAGTTTTTAATTTGTTAAACCTGAAATATATAAAATGCAGACCTAAAATGCATACATTTCCTGTTTCTTTTGATAAATCTTGTAACTGCTTCTCATGGACTTTCTTCAGTTTTTCTCTCTCCTTTCCTTGCTTCAAAGCTGCTGTTTTCCTCTCCTCAATGAATTTTTTTGTATTGTTACTATTTTTCTCTCTCAGGCGCCTGAATGACAAGTCTAATCAGTCTGTAAAGTCAATCAAAATAAAACAAAACTCATTTTCCCTACCTTTCCCTTTCTGCTTTATTTCTTAGAGTCTTGTCACCCGAAACTTCTCGAGCTGTCTCAACAGAAATCTTTGCCTGTCGGGCTTTCATTTCTTTGTTTTCTCTAGATTTCAATTTATGGTTATTATAATTATTTAACAGAACGTACTCAGCAAATAATTAGATTACCATAACACACCTTATGTTACTGAGATAGTTTACAATTATTAACACTTACTGTGCTAGAAACATAATATTACATTTTCTGCATTCCTTCGCAAAAAATGAAAAACGTAATATTACGTTTCTTGATATATCCTGTAATTTCTAGCTTCAAAATGTAACAATACATTTCCAGCAATGAAAATATGATTTCTTTGCGTATTTTAGTGTGTCTGTTAATAAATAGTGGGCACTATTTATTCAGAAATTTGAAATATCAGCGATTTTGTCCAATCACGATCATTGTCTGATTCAGAGTTTTGTCGCCATATTTTGCAAGTGAATATAGAGTCGTTTTATTTTTATATATAAGTTAAGTTTAGATATGGAGCATTAACGTACTAACTAATAATTGCTTGAATTCATTAATAAAAAAATCAACAAATATAGTGCCGATTATATTGATTTATCTGACGAAAATGTCATGATTATGATTCAGGCCTAACTGAGATTAAAAAAATAAGCCATGTAACTTCGTTTTTATTTTAAACCTGTATAGTTTATATGATTTTACATAATTTATATACTTTTTAGATATTATCAATACAAAAGTCAAATTCCTATATGTCTAAAATCCAATGCCTATAATCCAAAAGTCAAATTCCTAGATAGTGCTAATGCCATCTTATGTAATTTGCCGAACCAACTCGATTATGAAAAACAGTTACAGTCAGAAAAAAGTCTACTAATAATATTGATACAGAACGTCATTATTATGAATAAATTCATCAATGTACGATATATTTCATACATAAAAATATGAATTTTAAAGCTATATTGCAGTTTTTAATTTTTTTTCATTGTATCTTTATCTCTAAAACAAGTCCAAATAACATTAAAGCATAATACATAAAAATAAAGCCCACACACATCAAAGTTGAGTATTGTACAGATAAATGTTTCCGATATCAGAAACTGTTTTTACTTTTTACCTAACTTTAGTCAATCATTTTTTTATTTTCAGTAGAAAATATTATAAAATTGCTTAAATTAGTCAGCGCACAGGTAAGGAACTAGGTCAACTGGACCAGCACGGTAAGTGTTAATAAATATGTTTAATAAATACAATTATTAATAAATTCAAAAGAAGAAATTGTATATATACCTTTCAAATTTTGCTTCTAGTTGTTTCATTTGTCCGGCTTGGGCTAATTCCATAAGTTTTTTAAGAACTTCACCCTGCTGCCAGAGATGATCTTTTAATAATTCCCATTCTTCTTTTCTCTGTTTTTCAAGAAGTTCTGACCATTGTCGCATTTGTTGCACCACTAATTCTCTTACCTCTGGATCATTTGCTAAATCATCACTTTGAAAAGAAACATTTGTGAAAATCAATTATCATCAAGTCTACAAATTATTATTTTTAACTAAAGCTTACTTTTTATTTCCTTTAACAATTTTATCAATGGCTGCACATTGCTGCTTTTGCACTGCATTTTTTTCCTTATGATGTTTTCTTCTCATTGTCTCTAATTCTTTTTGCTGTTTTCTTATTAATTTATGGAATGTTTTTTCAGTCCTTAAATTCTCTCCCGTAATTGGATCCATTTTGAAGTCATCTAAATGACAATAATATGACTAAAAAATTATTTTCTGAGTATTACTACAGTGGTACCTCGTATATTGAATAAACTTTGAACACTCAATTCAAAAGAAATTTGACCCAGAGTTAGAGAAGGAAGGCGCCCCCATCCTTAAGAAGTTTAGTTTTGGATTTTTTATGTCATTCCACTTTTTCACAGTAATTAGACATAACACTCCATAGGAAATATATTGAACCACAATAATTTTTTGTACCATATTTTGGCATTTATAGCACAGAAAATGATTAATATTTAGTTCTTTTAAAATATCAAGTATTTAATAATAATAATTGAATTTAAGTTTTTCAATTTTTACCAAAATTCATTTCAAATATTTTGTATTATCAATATGTGTGATCTTTTATCTGCAGTAAATAAAATAAGTGAGAGTATGCAAAAGTTGACACCAATTTAAGTTAGGTAATCTCACTATTAAAAGGACTGGGATTATTTAGAGAAAATGGTTTCTTCAAATCAAAATGAATAACAAATGGAATTTGTACAAAATATAATATTCCTCGTTTATTCAAACAAGTCAGATGAAGAAAACAAAAATGTTTATTTGATTATGAAGAAATATATACATCTACAAATACGCCTGAAACATATTTCTATGGGAACTATTTTTTAGCAATCAAAGAATAATCTCTACAGAAGAAAGATTTAAACAAAGTGAAGCACAAAGTGCCATTTTTGGTTTTCTTTAAAAAATATAAAGAATATTTTAAAGATAAACAAAGATGACCTTAAGAAACATTATATGGATTTAGATTTAGCGCCAAGGAATGGTAATAATTATGTAAAAATGGTGACAATTTATACAACAAAATTTTACTTTGTGCCAAATACTGCAATGATATAACTAATGTGATTCCATTACAATATTTAACAACGCTGTCTATGCAATAAACCACAAGAACCTTTTTTGACACCAATATTTGTAAACAACAGGTAAAAGGTTCTATGTGGTTTGTTGTTTACGAATATTACCCAGTTACATTGTTTGCTAGAATGGTGGAACCTATGCTATCTAAACTGCATTTTCACTATTTTCTTAATTTTTATCTAAAATATTAAAGTTGTAAAAAATATTCAAATTATACAATCTGTTTAGTTTTATTATTATATTTTTTAAATATATACATTAACTCTTTAAACACAAAAAGTCCATAACTGGCTTACTGTGTTGAAGATGAAATCAGCTGAAGAGTAAGTTGTTTTTGACTGGTTTTACTATACAAATTCCTTTTGTAGCTTGAAAGGTAAAAACAATTTTATCTCAAAATACATTAAATGCTGAAAATTTCTTCTTTCTGAGTTAAAGAAACATCTTTATTTAAAACTGTGGTAAAAATTACATAATTTATATTTTTGAAGTGCACCACATTTCAAGATTGACCTAGGCACCACAGTTACTAGTGGCAGCCCTATTGGCATTAATCTAAATATTGAGTTAATGGATGTTTATATTTGTATATATACACCATGCTGGGGTAAAGTGATAGCTGGCTGAGTGCTAAGGTGAGAGTTACATATCATGGGTGCTGAAGTTTGTCCTTAGTTGGCACTGTGTATAACCAGTATGGTTATATCTAAGTTAATAGTTCTGGAAGCAAAGATCAGACAGAGGTTTGATCTTCACTTCTAGACTTATGGGTAACATAACTGGCATTGCATCCACACAGCAAGCAGATGGATTTGAGTCCTTCTTCAGGCCAATTCTTTTCTTTCAGAACCTTCTAAATTAATTAATAATTGTAATTAAATTAATATTTAAAAAATTTATCAAGAGATGGCACCTAATGCCTACCTCTAGGCCAAATTACTTGATATTTAATTAGTAATTAGCATTATTATAGTCCAATGTTCTGGCAATCATTTGGTATTTTGTAGGACATTTAATTGTTCTTTTTTTGTTAAAATCATGTCTTTTGTTTTATTTCTTTTTTCAATTCAGAATGAAGTGGTATTTTAAGACAGCAGACTGTTATTTTATTGGGCTGCAATTTGAAAAAATTGTAGACCTATAAATTCCCATTGTCATCTGCCTGTCTGTCTAACCATAAATCCTTCTTTCCTTATCTCAAGAACAGACAAGACCAGATATGGAAACCTTAGGTGCAGGAGGCCCCAATTAACTATATATGAACTTCTGATGCAAACCAGAAGTCACATTACTCCAATTCAAAAATTTTCCCCCAAAAGGTGTTAGATAGATGACCAGCATGACTATTGTTAAAGGAAGAAGTATGATATACAGGGGCAAGCCACTACTGATTTGAAATGGAGAGCATATATTTTAAATTAAATAAATTAAAAATATGATTAAAAATTGCAATCCAGCATTGTGACGATGCTACAATAAATAACTGCTCATTTAATACTGTGTCGATTTACATTTGCCAATATGCATTTTGGGTTCTATATCCCTCCTCTGTTGGATAAAGTACTGGTACTGAACATGTTGTTATATTATTTTACAGTATTATTAATTAAAACTTTTTAAAAATTTATGACATCTTGATATGTATCTTTATGATGCTACTTTTTGTTTGTTAAAATTACTTTAAAACAAAATTTCAACAGTCTGCTATCTTAAAATACCACTTTATTGTGAGTTAAAAATAACACAAATGCTTCTTTTTTCATCTTAAATTATGTGTATTTGCTGTTTAAGTTTATTGAAATGGATATCATTTAGGATCTGGGATGGATTAATTCACTTTCCATTATTTATAATGAGGAAAATTGATTTGAACTTCAAACAATTCAAGGTTCAAACGGTCTCCAGGAATGAATTAAATCTGAAGTACAAGGCACCACTGTACATCATGCAATTTTTACCTTTTTTCTCTTCATCCTTCTTAGTGCTGGAACCAGTGGGACCAAGTTTCAGATCTTTTGTCTGTATGTCTGACTCTTCAATTCCCATTGCTCTCATTTGGGCCAGTCTCTTTTCTTGTGCAGAAAGAAATGCACGAGGATCAGATAAAGCATCCATTAAATCTATAAAATTTTAAGTTTTTTAATATTTGCAATGGATCAAATTTTTATTGTATATTGAAAATTAATTGTAGAAAATGTTTTAAAAAGTACACTAAGATTATATATTAAATAATAATAATTATTTAAAAAATATAATGCTATTTTGATTACACTTTAAGTTACAAACAATATATATTGCTTGTAACTGATAGTTATAAATATAAATTGATATTTGTATGTCTACATAAATTTATGCTTAGGAGTGACCTTACATAAAGGTGAAAAAAGCAATGCCTAGTGCCTCTCTCTCTCTCTTGGTAATATATTTTAGTAATTACATCATCAAATTAGTAATTATTAAAAACATCATTGTATCAGTATCTGTTACATCTGCAGAACAATCATTTTCAAAGTTAAAATTGAATAAGAATACCTCTAATCAACAATGTGTCAAGAGAGATTTTTACTAGAGAGATTATTCATTGAGAGATGCTGCTAGAGAATCAGACTTTTCCTCTGTAATTGTCAAATTCAGCAGTGCTAAAAATAGCAGAGCATTTCTGTAGGTTAATTTCTGTACAACTGTTGAATTTAACCAATTGATGATAAAGACAAAAAATTTGTTTTTCTTTCTGAGGGACACCCTTTACCAAAGGAAAATCAATAGTTACATGCAAAATGAAAGATGTGTAAAAACTTTGCAGAATAAGGCACAACAAAATATTGCATAAGGATTTCTATGATAATGATCTATCCAAAACAGATGTTAATGGCACATTTTGTTTATGTATCCAAAACGGATGATGAATCATATTGTAATGTATCAACCTGAATTTCCTGACTGTTATTGTAGTCATTTGTTGCTGCCAGTAGGCACTGGATGTAAGAATGTGTGGAGTAAACCTTTTGTCTCACTTTTTCCTTTGTCTCTGTAATTGTAGGTCCATGCTTTCAATATATGCAATAAAGACGTTTGACTTGTTCCTTTTGTTGTATTTTCTGTACCCACAAACACAACACATGAATAAAGAGAATTATTGTTAAGTGTAATATAAAACAGTTTGATCAATAAACAATGTATTTATAGTCAGCCTTAATCATGCCATTTATTGCAATAGTACTTTTCAAAACTCATTCTATGGACTGGCCATATTTTGAGAGTAGCTGGAAATTTAATGTACAAAGTTTAAAGTGTAAAGAAAAATAAAACATGCATAGGGCTAGTGTTTTAAATGTATATAATTGAAGCCCTTGGGGACATGTCATTGTGAGAGTTAGCATTCTGTTTCTGAGATAATTGAGTTTGAATGAAAAAAATCCTAAAATTGTATGAACAGGTGTGTGTTAATATTTATGCATGCTGTACTTGGCCTGTAGATGTGACTGTCATCTCAAGCTCAAAATAGAAAAGATCACAATTATCTTATAAAGAAAATTCCACAAGAAAGATTTCATGGATCAAGGTAATGTGGAATAACACTGTATTGTCTGCAAGAATTTTTGCAATTCTCACAGCATTGCTTATTGAAAGACCAAAAAAATATTGTCTGGAAAATACTTTTTATTTTCATTTAAAATAATGTAAACAAAAATATTATTTTTTTCTCTATTATTTATCAATGTTTTCCACATCAGTAGTAGTATACCAAAGTATACCAAGCTTTCTGTTGCTGCCTGATCTAGCAACAGAAAGCTTGGTATACTTTAGGAACCTATCTCATTCACTTTATTTTTTAAAATTGGCAATTTCCCGCTGTACTTTTTCTCCAGCTGATATGGATATGTGCTGATGCTAGGATGCATTATTTGTAACTGAATACATCAGAATGTCACAAACTGAGATTTAGCACTATATGTCTGAGGGCTTCAATTATTTTTAGATGCCAAAATTCACTTTCTAGCAATGAAAAGAGCAGTTAGTTTATGTTTAGGGTAACAGTTATTGCACAATATATTTTACGGCATATAAGATGGACCCCTGTTTCAGCACAGAATATTTAGAACAAAATATTTAGTATATTTAATCCATCCTGCACCTTTGGCACTTGATTTACAATTAAAATATTTTACATGAATAATGAAAAAGCTGTTTTAATAATAATAATAATCACCTAACACACATCATCATCAATCCACAAGACATGCCAAAATTTTTTACTCAGGGCATCACCTACATGAAACCTAAAAACAACAGTATCACAGACCCCACACAATACAGACCAATTACATGTCTTCCAACACACTACAAATTATTGACATCCTGTATCATAAACAAAAGATACAAACATGTTGAAGAACAACAACAAAGGCTGCTGTAGAAATCACAGCACATAAACAACACAAACATACACGTGGTAACAAGTAGTAAATATAATACACCAAGAGCTTGCAAAGAAACACAAATTATTAGACATCCATACACCATACTACAAATACATTTCACATACATGCACAAGATGTACAGTACTATGACAGAGCCATAATCACAGATAAAACAATTTACCACTTCAGACCAGACATCACACTCATTGACAAACACAATAAAATCACATACATTATAGACATATCCATTCCAAACACTCACAATATACAAAACAAATGCACTGAAAAAAATCAGTACACAGAACTTGCCCAGGAAATAAGGCGTCTGTGGAGGATGGATAGGGGGCATATTGTACCCATTGTATTCTCTTCTATAGGTGTCATAACCACACACACTACACAAAAGCCTGACAGTTGAATAGAAACACATACATCACACTACACATTACAGTTGAATAGAAACACATACATCACACTACAGAAGGTCGTTATATTGAATACATGTCATATTGTGAGAAAATTCCTGAATACAGACACACACACTGACACACTTATTTAATTTGTGTCTTGTTTTGGTTACTATGCCTTGACTCTGGTCTGGCATAGTACATAGCCACTGGTGTCAACTGAGTATAACTCACTAAACCCAACAAAATAATAATAATAATTTTCTTGCTAGTTATCACCTTGTTAAGGTGAGAGAACTCAGCAGATACAACGAACCATAGCATGATGCCAGTGCAAGCATAAGCTTCCAGTAGGGCCATCCATACCAGTAAGGCAGTGGTTTCCAACCATTTTGTACTTGCGCCCCCCTTAAAGAAAATTGTTGCGCCCCCTTAATTTTTCTAACAATCTAATTTCATAAATACTCAACTGGTATTATAATTTATTTAATGGGCTACAAAATAATATACAATATTATGTAAAAATATACATAAAAAAAATAATTATTTATTATAAGAAATAATAATTTTAAATGTACTAAAAATAATGTACTATTATAACAGTTATGAAATTTACCTCAATATTAATTTAGAAGTTACCAAAGCGAAGTGTTTCATTCTATATATCAACGTGGTTATCGCAAGCACTACTAACGAACTAATTCTGTTCATAGACAACAGAAAAAAAAACAGATGCTTCTGTTTACTGAAGTTTGGCGCGAGTAAGCACGAGAATACCCGGGATGTTCCGAGTGCTTGTCTTTTGTTTCCTCGCCCCGCCGGCGCTCGGCTCCAAACGCGAAAGCGAGATGTTTTCGTTCCAGCAAGAGTATGGATGGATGTTTTAGCATTTGTACCCGAAAAATTTGTGGCGAGGATTGTGGATTACGTATACCTATTTTGCTGATTCATTTTTTTGACACCTATTTGACTTTTTTGGTTTGTATTCGAAAATGATATTTTGGAAACAGCTGCATGCCCCCCTTGCAACAGTCTCGTGGCCCCCTAGGGGGGGCGTGCCCCACAGGTTGGAAACCACTGCAGTAAGGTCTGTGGGGAGAAATAAAGCAACAAGCAACCCACAAGTAGTATCTGACTCAAACTAGACTGACTCAGTGTCTGATTTACAAACACCTAGCTTTAGGCACACAAGCACACCTGTTTCTATGGAGAAAACAGATATGGTAGTTACACGTTCATGGCACGATACCTGCTCAGAACATTGACCTGTAACCCACTAATAGTCATTTGGGGAATTCATTAGCCTATGGGAGATCACAACTTCACATATATGACACAGAGATTTTTTTAGCCACTTTTTTTGGATAACAGTTGTATTTTATATGCTGTAAATTTGGTATTTATATATCTGACAAATTCATCTATGATGCTTGTTTGTGACAAATTCATCTGTGATCTGTGATTGTGTACTTTCTTGTATACTCTTTAATAAACAGAATTTCATCTTTTATTGAGTATTACTGTTTTAATAATAATAACTATATATAAACAAAAAAATGACAAAAAATATATATAAACATCAAAAAGCTTGATGTATTAATAGTAAACCAAATGTTCATTTAGTTTAGTGTTAATATTTAGTTTATCATAAAAAAGTTTTAATGCCAAACAACAGTTAATACTCTGTAATTTATAAAAGAAATCATTAATTTACCTCCTAATCCATCAGGTACATATATTTTGAGTTCAATACAAATAAATAACATTGCTAACGACATGGGAAAATTTCCTTCTGTTCTTAGGGACACATGCCTGTAACCTGAATTTGAAACAATCAAATTTCAATTAGGTTCTGAATAAAATTGCAAATAGTGAGTTCTTAAAACATACCAGCCTGAAGTCCATCCATTGGAAGTATTCTCTGTCCTAACATTTTTCCATTCTCATCGTACACAGCAATGCGGATCACAGCCAAGTCTGGTAATACGACCTGGTGATGGACTTTGTAAATTATGCTGAAATGTTTATCTATAAATAGTTTGGAAGATAATCACCTTACGAAAAACAAATGGTTCCTCGTTATAGACAGGATTGAGACCATTGCCGGGAACCATTCTTGTCCTAAATTCTTTTCTAATGGTGTCTGTGGGCAATCCATACATGTCTACTTCCACATAGGTTCCAACTTTCTTGTCTGAGAGAAACTGTCCAGAAATGACTCTCACCGAACACTGTGCAGCAATGACACCATCCACCGGCGACTCGGCAAACGGGTCAAAAGTCTTGTCGGGACGTCTCATGAAATCCGGTTTCAATAAATATCTGTAAATGGGCGAACAGTCAATATGACTTATTCTTCCACCTATTTGAACTTCTGTTGTAATTGCTTACCCGCAGCCACCATTATACTCAAATTTTCCCTGATTTAATTGCATTGGAAGATCTGACGTTTGGAAATTGAGTGCAACCATTTGACATCCTGCATTCCAAAATATCTACAAAATAAAAACCATTAATAAACATTCTGATATATTAAAGTATAAAAATACTAATGATAAATATAAAGAATCTGTTACCTGAGGTAGATAGTTACTTGAATCTGCTCTCGTACCTTTTGGATATATCCGACTCAGCTGACGCTTATTATAACTATTTTAGAGTTAAAGTAAATGTGTGTATATATATATAGTATATATAATTTTTAATACAACAAAATTTAATGCTTTTTTTTTAATTTTTAAAGCAGTCTACTTGTTTTTAATCTGAATTAAAAAAATTAGATAATTTCATGCTTTTAAATGCTATATCTTACACTTATACAGTGAAGCATTGAAAATCTAGACTAATTGGGGCTGGATCCCATCCAGATTTTCAAATATACATTTAACTTATCATTTTAAGTACTGTACACTCCAAATACACTATAATTCAGATTTAGGTGTTCTAGGTTCAGACAAGTACTTAAGGAATGTAGGAACAAACATTCAAAGTATGATTACAGAATCATCACATTTAAACAGAACATACACTAATTGTAATTTCAAAATTAAAGAAATCCAAATGAATGTTAGAACATCAAAAATGCAAGATTGAAAAAACACAGGCCAAAAGAATGAACAACAATGTATCAGGTCAGTCCATAAGTCCATGGGCATTTTTATGACCTTGAGAAAAATCTTGTTTTGCAGTTAAAAATGTCAGTCTAATGTGATAATTTTTACACTGAAGTGTTAAATTGGATCTCATTCATATAATACTGTTCAGAATTGTGAACATTTCAGTTGTTTATTTTCGTTAAAATGGAAGTAACCGACAAATACAAAAGACATGTTTTATACCTTTTATTTTAAGTGGTGAGAATGCTACAAATGCAGCCAAAAAAATAAATACTGTACATAATCAAATTGTAATTAGTGCAAGGACTGCACAGAAGTGGTTTGAAAGATTTAGAAACAATGATTTTAGTGTGGAGGATAAGGCTCGTACTGGAAGACCCATTGACTTTGATGATGATGCTCTCTCTGCACTAGTTGAAGCAGAACCATCTTTAACAATTGATGAAATTGTGGAACGTAGGTACCGTCCCCCCAGTACTATAGGTACGAAGTAAGAGATATCGAGGGTTGAACCTGACTTCTTCCAGATCGTGTCGTCATTGTGTTGGTAGGCGCAGAGTCACTCGGAGTGTTTATCATTGGTCGCTCTAGGGAGTCTGGATGTGTTGTCCTGTACAAGTTTGATGATGTACTGACATTCTCGCTGTCCAAAAATGCCGGCGTCAGTCGGTTGATGTTAATCGTTATCATTTTTCCGTTGACTAGGATTTGTGAAGTGCTTGGGTGTCCGTGTAGTAACTGGAAAGGGACTGTTGTAAGGGGAGGTCAGAGAAGTTCTATGACCTTCTCTCTGCACCAAAATGTGGGAGCAGGTGTCAAGTGCTGGATGAACAAAGTGTAAAGGTTTTACATGTGCAGATGTTGGAGTCAGGCGTAAGCGACTGCATTGTGGACCGTAGGTGATGGAGGAAGGATGATGGATCTGCTGATGGTTCCCGTGAAGGATGGAAGAACTCTGCCGGGAGACGGGTTGTGCTGTATGGCACAATCCTTCTCAGTACCATCTCAGCACAAGTACCATTGATGTCTTCTTTTAATGCTTTTTGATGTCCACCAGTAAGTTGAATTTAGTAAGAAGTTGATTCCTATGATGGGTGACAGGGTCATGTTCTACTGTTTGGATGTATGCGGGGGAGACTAATTCCATTATTTTGTTGGCCATGGTAGCCAGTTGTTGGAGTTTTTTGTTTGATGCGGCTAAAATGGCCTGAATATTGTGAGGTAATCTTGACAACCAGAGGGATTGCAAGAGATCTTTGCTGAAATGGTTACTGGCCAAGTCATGCATTCGTGTTAACAAGAAGGATGGATGTTGGTCTCCCAGCTCTAACCCTTGAAGAAGCGTTCTGATTTTGGAGGACTTGCTCTCTGAATAGATGTCGATAAGACGAGCCTTTAGCGTAGTAAATTTATTCTGGTTGGGCAGGGTGAGGATTACATCATGCACCAAATTTAAAATTTCCAGCTCTACTGCTGCAACAACGTGTTTAAATTTCATGTCATTGACAGTTATGTTGGTAATGGAAAACGCTTCTAACTGTGCAAACCATAAGCCGGGGTTGATTTCCAGAAAGGTGGGGGGGGTCTGATTGCAACGTGCGCCATATGACAGTGATTGTCGTTATTTTTTGCCTCAGCCATGATTTTAAGCGTAGTTGGGCAGTGTGAAGGCGGGTATAGGTAAATGACATGTTGCGCGCACAGTTCAGCACGTGATGAGAGGACAAAGAAGGATGGCACGTGGAAGCATGTAATGAGAAAACAAAGGAAGATGCATGTGACACGAGAACAAAGAAGGATGGCACATACTGTACAATACCTTTCTGTTGAACAGTCGACCGTCGACGAAAAATATCCGTGGTTACACTTTTTGAAAGTTAGATGAATAGACAGTTCCAAAAGAGATGAAAGTCCAATGTTTGTATCCGATGTGAATGGATGGAGTTTTCATGTCATACTGTAGAGTCTTTCATTGGGTAGAGTATCACATACCTATACCATAAATCATATATCACATTCGGGTCACCAGTTTGTAGCGCTACTTTGTACTTAATTATTTACAATGCACAAAACAAGGCTACATACAAAAAAAAAATTTATTATGTACATGAGATATGGCACGATTGTACAAGTCGAACATAGAGGCATGAACACGAGTGTCTACAGTGAGGTCCGAATCCAAAAGTGAGATCAAATGGTCAGGTTGCCAGTTTGTTAAGTTCAGGGGTCCTCCTGGTGGCAACTTTTGGATTTGTGGCCTAAGCTGTCGCCACATGGGATAATGTGGACTAATGTCACTTTGGAAAACTGAAAACTCAGCTAAAATGGATAGCCATAGCAATTTTGGTTTAAAAATTATTATTGTAGTTTAGTTTTTTTGTTTTATAGCAGTTCTTTTCTTCTGCTGCAATGTTATGCAGTCATCTCACTATCATTTTTCATAGGCAGTCTGTCCTGAATATGTTGGACTCAGTCTCTCACCACTGAGCCACCTTGATTATGGGTCTGGCCAAACCTGCAATGGGCAGGGGAAAAACAGGCCCTCTTGGTGCCCACAGGATGGATGGTTATTAAAAAAATCACTTGTTTGATACACTTGAAGTTGAAAGTGTTACAGTATTTATGCACTTAGTGCATTCACAGTAAAGCTTTTGTAAACTGTAAGAAAAGTAATGTATTCACTTACAAGTTCTAATATACTTATATTTTTGTATGTCATTTTTACATTTTGCTGTTTTGATAATGACTTGAACAAACTTGAATCAACTAATAACTTTTGATCACTGTAACTGGCTAAATGGATAGCCATAGCAATTTTGGTTTAAAAATTTCACATTTATACATGGGATCCTGTCCTTAAGTCATGTTGAAGAATCCTGAATTACCATATGATATGGTGCATGTACAGTACAGTACATACAGTAAATAAATGAGTGTCTGATCACTATATTTTGCTTTTTCAAATGTAACTTTGTAAAGATTTCTGCTGCCTAGGTTTTTTTTGATTTAATGATACACAAGGAAGGATTTCTTTTTATCATATTGTTGACGAGTTCAGTGAGAAAAAGTATTTCTCATTACTTGCTGTATTTTCTCTAGGCCTTAAGGATAGTAAGGACAATTTTATATGCATCTGTTTATGGACCCAGGATGAAGTAGAGTCCCCTAGTCTCTGTGTATTTTTATTGTATGGTAGTTATGCTCCTGGTTTACACATACAATTATGAATTGTTTACAAATTCAGGTAATGGAAAGCAGCTCACAGGCTGAAATTACTCATTGGCATAGCATGTTTGGTAAGCACTATGCTATTCTATAATCCTATACCTTATTTAATGTACCCTTTTAAATACTTCTTAATTGTTAAAATGAGACTGAGGAGTAATAAAAATATATATATATATGACTCACAAATGTAAGTAACAGTCTACAAATATTTTTTATTAAAGAGTTCATAGATCTTAATAGTTTGGAAACTGCTAATTTAGATTTTAAAAATATTTAGTGGTGTATTTTTATTGCTTTTTAGTTAACTTCTTGAGTATATAACATTCTAGGAATAAATGATAAATTTTCTCAATATAACAAGTTTTCAATAATTATACATTATTTGTGTTAAGTACTTTCGTAATTACTAACTTCATTCCTATAATCAAAGAAAGAAATATTTTTCATTTTGCAATTTTATAGAAATTATCCTTATAGTTCATAGCTGATGTAATAGAAATTATTTATTTACTTACTAGTTAATAATTCAGATTTGTTTTAAAAATTGTTATGATATTAAGTGAAAGATGTCAGATTCTTCTTTAGATAATTTTGATAAATTTAAATAAATTATTTCTTAACTCGTACAGCTCACAAATACCACACAATGCCAACAAAATGGTCTATTCCCAAAAAGGATACTTGACAAATTCTATAGCCTGGGACTTTAAATAACCAAGGGCAGTATTTTCGGCAAACGAAGACATGTTATATTGGAGGTTTTTATCTATTTAAAGAAAAATCATTGTAATAAATTTATATTGTTATATTAATTATTCCGTTTAATATATTTATTTGAAATATTATAAATGGGGATATTCAAATCTTCCATTGGGAATATACAATAGCAATCTTATCGTTGTTTTTCACATGTATAGAAATTTGTTATAATAAAATATTAGTTTTAATAAATTCAAAATATATTAAAATATAAAATAATTGCACAATATGTATTTGTATTTTAGAAAATACAAGGGAAGTGGCGATTCCACAGCTTCCATGGACGGCACGCCACTGAATGCCATTCCAACCAAGTAAATGCCTTATAAATTACATTAAAATTATATGATTTAATTTGAGTTTTAATTCTGGTTTCAGTTTACCTTTTTAAATTTATTTTAATTAAAGTATATCCATTTCATTTCTTTAAAAATAATTTATTAAACTCAAAACTTTGGCAAATTTTAAAGATAAGATTTTTAAGTAAAATATGCGTAGTTTGGCGCACACAGTCGGAACTTTTGTCATCATGTCTTAAAATATTTGACTGTATTTATTTATAACTATTTAACATATTTGGGTTTATTAATTAAATTAAGTCAAAATATTATAAATTTAAGAATCAGAAAATTTGATTTTTAACTACAGATTATTTTACTACATAATAAATTTAACAAGAATGTTTATGATGTTTATGTTCTAAAATAAAAATTTTATTAATTCTTACAATAGATTCCTCATTATTGAATAAGTTTTTATTAAATATTTACGTTTAAAAATCAATTGAGGAAGCATAAAAGATTTCTTTATTTTTCAAAATAGAGATAAATGCAAAGTTCAAGAATGTTCGGATTATTGTAACTTGCATTTGTGTGTAACAATTTAATCAAGAAATTCTTTCTGTAAAATGTAACACTTACCTTCGGCAACATCAAATCCTTGAAATTTTACTGGCTGGGCATAGTTGACGAGCGACGACAAATATGGATGGACGTGTATAGTCGCTCCTGTATACTGATAATGAGCCATGGCTACTTGTTCATCTAACTGTACAGCAGATTCCTTCAATAAACAGTTTAGGTTTAAAAATAAACAAAGTTTCAAGTATCTTTTGGCAAATGAATATCAAATGAGTCAACACACCTTTCCTGGAATATTTGTGTCATCCAATTTCTTTTCTAGAAAATAAAGTAAACCACATTTGTATTTAAATAACATTGACAATTTTTCTATGATATAAAATTGAATCTTACCATTATCTGCATCTTCAGTGGGCAAGATGGAAAGATTGATAGCTGCATCTTCTTTCTCATCATCATCGTCATTCTGTAATTGTCCTTTCCTCCACAATTCCAATTCCTCTGGAGAACAAGACTTGTCAGGATTTAAATTCAAAGATTAAAAAATTAAATCTCTCTTACGTTTTTCTACTTCTGGTCTAAGTCTTTTATTCTTTATTAATATCTTGCGTTTAAGATCACTGGGACTTGGAAGAGGAGTCCCCATTTCTAACTGTAAAAATATCAATATAAAAAAAATTTTTAATTATTTAAAATGGTTCCACATTTTGTAAGAAAATATAGTTCATTTGAAGAAGAAATTTCATTAATGTAAAATGCCAAGAGATAAATTTTCTTTTTTCTTTAAGAGCCACCGCAAACTACCACTAGCGAACCTGATGATGTCAAAGGCCCCGCCTCTTTCTTTGCAGCCACGCAATTATTCCTTTGCTAGCTTACGACGCGTGGCCATGCAGTTATCTCTTTGCTATAGCAGCAATACAAGCATACTCTTGTTGAATTCTGTCAACAACAAGCATATGTTCATATCACTGCAAAGGGATAGCTGTGCGGGGCCTTTGACATCATTGGGTTCACTAGCACATGTTTGCTAGTGTTTTGTTCTCACAAAGCGCTAGTTTGAGGCAACTCTAAATTAATCTTACTACAGTAGAGAGTTGTTAATCGGAACCCCAGTAATCGGAATCGCCGGTAATCGGAACGATTTTCAGTCGGACTGTGTCGTGCTGAATCAAACGTTTTTGATACTAGATTTACTTCTAAAGTATAATTTTCATGTTTTTATATTCTTCAATATATTTATTTTGTTTGTACAAAATGCAGAAATAATTTTTAACGATACGATAGCCTCGATTATTATTATAAAAATTTTCGTTAGGCTTAAAATCGACGAAAATTCAACATGAAAGTGACACGCAACGGAGAAAAATTTGAACATCGGACAGGTTAATATATTTATTCGTACATAATCGGTAATCAAAACAAATCACTACTCTGAACAACCCCAGTCCCCAATTGATTCAGATTTTCGGTTCTCTACTGTATTACAGTTTGTAACTGTAAAATTTTTCTAAATCAAACTGCTTTATCCAATGAAAATTATTATTCTATTTAATGTAAAATTGTATTTTCTTAAACCAAAATATATCATGTGAATTATTAACTGCTTAAATTGCCTCATACAAATGAAACCATGGTTTAGTAATTTATTCCTTAAATAAAATTTGGATATTTGTCATAAACAATTCGTTACTTAAATGATTGATTTAGTGTCATATATTGGATGGGTACAGAAAAATGTATACATATGTCTTATCTGACATCTAATGCATTATTTCTTTAATTCCCAATCAATCAAATAATAATGTGTAATCATAGACAAAATGATTACTTAGATATAATTAATTTTGTTTCTAGTTATCATTTTAATGACTAAAATTGATATTGAAATAGTATTTGAATTGATCCTAGTAAATTTTTATTTTTGGAATTGCTTGAAAGATGATATATGTATGGTATTACATGTAATCAAACAAACAGTACTGTTAACAGAAAACTTGACAGTTATTTACAGATTTCTTCCTCAATGGTTTCAGAAATATACAAATAATAGCAGTAGACAGTTTGGAAATAAAAGTTAATTTTACATGTAAATTATTGCACAAATATATGGAATATTTAATATTTTCTTAGATAACCCAAAATATATAAATCATACATTCTTTTAAAAATCTTTAGAATTACTGTAGTTTAGAGCAAGTAAGATTCAGATAATTTTTTAGACACCCTGTATTAATAATAGTGGATCTGCTTCTTGGTTTTAACTAATTACAATTGTTTCCAAAATGCTTCAAACAAATTATGAAATCTAATCACCTTAAAATACCATACAAGTGTCCCAACTTGATTAAGTGCTCTCTTGTATTTTATAATAATTTCCCATAACAGACTGCAATACTTCCATTAGTGCATCTAAGACAAACACTTCAGAAACTAATAATTTTAATGTAATTAATTTACTTATCTTTTTAAGTATTCTGAGAGAGTGAAATCAGCTGTTTTCTTTATCATTTATCCACCCTGATAACATTATAATTTTCCTTGGTTTTTGGATGGTATGCTTAAACATAGCTTTCATAAATTCCAATATCATTATCAATTATACATGTGCTGTATTTTCACAAAATATACTTTTGTGAGTATTTTGTTCTCAAGTTTATATGCAAGATACATCGACGATATTTTAATAATTTGGAAATCTAAGCCCAATATCGAAGATGTTTTCAATATCGCCTCTGCACAAAAATGTTTTCAAACTATTAATAACAATAAGTATAGGACTAGTACTAGACCAAATGGATAAAACTTTATCCAATTGGTCTAGGTCTAGATAGTATGAAAGTGCACTATCTAGACCTGGAAATAGTTATCGCAAGTCACAAAAGTTTATCACAAACCACATACACCTTTCTTTTTCATACTTGCTACCTCTAATGATCCAAAGAGTTTTAAACTGGCAGCATGTAGAATACTCATCCAAAGAGCTTGTTGTAACATTGTTTTTAGAAAAGAGGATACATGGCAAGAGGTTAAAACTATTAAAAAGCTAGCAACAAAACATGGCTACAGTAATAAACTAATTACTAAATTGGCTAGAAATTTAAAAAACAAGTCAGGTATGGAAGCAGAACAACTGCAAATTTGTAACAGTTGAATTTGACTCCTGGTTATGCAAAGTTTATTCTAGCATAGTGAAAGATAGTGTTTAAAAGAAGCCCAACTAAAATTCAGATTATTAACCAAAGGAAAAGATGAAATAAACGAGAAAAGAGCCCCTGGAGTGTACGTCATACCTCTAGAAGATTCTAAATTCAGCAGACACATAACTTATATAGGCTCAACTAACAGATCGATTGAGACAGAATAAAAGTGCATAAATATGACATCTCTAAAGGAAATTATAACACTGCCTTAGCCCAGTAAGCAAGTGAGCCTGTATTGGGAGGATGCAAAATTAGTAAGAAAAATATTTGAAAACCAACTTTTTGCACAATCCCTGGGAAGGATAAATCAACACACTAAAAACCTTTTTATATCCCTGTATGAATAGCTTTAGATAAAAACTAACATTTTCAACCAAAAACTTGGTGTTCGTCAGGCTATTGACCAGTATAAAATTACATATAATTTATTTTACGATTACATATATTTTCATTTTATACACAGTATAAAATTCAAAATTGGAATTTGAATGTGTTTAAAATTATTTTAAATTCCAAATTATTTAAAAATCGGAAACTAATTTTTGCCATACATGCTACTGAAGTGGTAAAAATATTGTTACATCCACACAAATAAATAATACAATGTATTTGCTGGTGTAGAAACATTAGCAACATGCTAGTGTTGTTTACGTTATGAGAATGCATATGAAATATTGATGGCATCTTTTGCATTAATACAGTTGCCGGCCAAAAATATTTGATATACAAAAATTAAGTGAAACCATCAACATCTATAAAGCAGCAAGCCGAAGACTTTGCATTAGCAACAGAGAAAGCCTCAGCATACTGCAAGTTTGGCAAGCATTTTTATCTAAATGTATTTAAATCAATAATTTTTTTAATAATCACCTTCATGTGCTTAATATTCATTATAGGGTCTTTTACATTTCAATGAATAATTTTATTTAAATTTATAAATCTCTAGTTACATCATAAAAAATTTAAATAACCTCAAAGAAACTTTGAATTGTTCCATTTTGGAACACAGCATAATGCATAACTCCTAACTGAAATGGCTTCTAACCTGTAAATCAAGTTGAAAACATTCATTAGAACCATAAGGAAGTGCTGGAAATGTATGTAAAAGTGTGTTTGTTAAATATAATTTATAAAAAACTCCAGCTTAAGATAGATTTAGTACCCTATAACTTTGCATTTGTACAACACAACTTTGCTTTTATATACCCAATTTACAGTAAAAGGAAGGCCTTTGTGATATATTAATAGATTTATAAATTCAATTAAAAATGTTGAAAATTATTTTTACTTAGAATACTGTAAATTTAAATAATATGGTAAAAAACTATGTTATACATTTATATGTCATCTTTAAAAGAAAGATTACATATAAGTATACATTTTAAACAAGTTAAATGTATACTTATATTTTTCATTTTATATTTATTATTATTTTTTAGCTTTTAATTGGGTGTTTTATCATTGTTAATGTGGGGATAGTTATTTTACTCATTGGGCAATGTATCTTTTGTGTAAAGAATAAAAGAACTATTAAAACTTACTGGATAACCTGAAATGGGTTCTCGAAGTAACATTTCTCCTAAAATGTCATCACAATATTTGGCCATCTTATATTGTTGTTTTTTACTGTAAAAGAATATTTTGTGTCATATCAACTTAGATATAAAAAAACACTCAAATAATTTTACAGAAATATTAAAATATTTTATCAAAATGATACCTGCAGTGATTTTCAAAAGATAATATAATTGGATATTCTGACGTCACAAAAGCACAGTCCCTAATAGCATTTATTACATCCTGGAGTATGGTAAATATTTTTTAAATGGAAATATTTAAGGACTATTAATAATGTAATAGTAATTTAATCTTGACACCTACTTTAAATACAATATCTGTGCACATTGCTTTGCCATGTGTGATTATGGGTTCTTCGTCCTCTCCTTTGCCATCCCAACAATCCAGTTCTACACACCTGACAAATGGAAACGTGTCAAACATTTGTTATTTATTGTGATATTGAAGCAGAAATATAAATTCTATTTGTTAAAAGATCTCATTTATAATGTGTTAATATTATATATTATACTTAATATTTATTAGGAATCTTTTTGTTAATATAAAATATATATAATTAATTCTATTATTTACAGACTTAAATATGAATTTGGCTGTGGATGTTTTAAGTGCAGAACTTGTCTACATCTTGGTAAGTGTTAATTTTTAAGTTGAAAAGTATTACCATATTATATAATTTTAAATTACCTGCAACCTGCCAAAAGGACTTGTCTGTACATCTCCACAGAAGATCTTCCACCAAATTGTCGGCCAGTAAGATAGGTGTTGTGGGAAGAGTTAATGTAATAATGGGCCAAAGGTTGGTCCATATCCATGTAGATGTCAAGGCGATCGAGAAAAACAGGAGCATTCTCATCAGACATGAGATATCTGATTAGTCCTTCTTGGTCTAACTTTCCTTCAAATGCATACATAATTTTAATCGAAGCATTTTTTTCAATGTATGACTTTACTTTTCAGAAAATTAATAATAAATATTTACCTTCTTTTGCTAATTCAGGATTTTGTTCATAAGTGTTGATTATCTCCCTTGCACGTTTTTCGTCATAGAAAGGATAAAGAATTTCATTCAGACGTGGATCACGTTGTTTCTTAAAACAAAAACATCTTTTGTTGTAATTTTGAATCACACAATATAGATTACTTTAAATGATTTATTAAAATTTCTCTTTGTATCTTTATATGAAAACAATTTTCTTAAAGCCAAACAACTCCCAGATTAGATTGGGCTAAGTCCGGCAATTATTTGGTTTTAAAATAACTATCAGGCTTACAGATGTTTATATTTGGAACAATTTTCTTTTTATTTAACTAAAACAGCATCTGAAAATTTATCTCAGAAAATGAATCACTTTTAATAATAGCATTTTTCTTTAGAATCAATATTTATATAACTTCTAATAAAACTTTTCAAAATATTTAGCAAATAATAATTTTATATTGTAGGTATTTTGGAAAGTTCCTTTGATCAATAATTAACTATTGTTTTCTGTCGAATTTAATATTTATTTTTGCATAAAAAGTTAAAAAGATAGCTGTTTCTTTTTTTTCCTTTGGTAACTAATTAAAAACTTAATTTTAGATCTTAAAGCACATTTCTAAACTATCATCTTTTACAGCATAGAAGATACACTCCAAGCACATAATATTTTAGAGAAGAAATACTTAGTATATTTAACTTAAACTGCACTTTTGGCATTTGGCCCCAAAATATCTTTTAATGAATTCTGGTTAAAAAAAAAGGTAAAATTAGAATACACACTTATTTATCAGGGAAAAGAATTCATTAGCCTATCGGAGACTGTAACTTCAAATATAAGATGTGGAGCAATTTTTAATATATTTTATTTATTTTTTTTTAAAGTCTGTGCTTTGGATCAAAGTTAACTTATATATTGCAAAATACAGTATTTTCTATTAACAAAATATTTAAAATAATATTAGATATTATTTTATTTTTTATAAAGATGTAAAAATCTTATTAATTTAAATCAACTAATTGAGTCTAAATTAATTATTGATATTCCTATTTAATCTCTTTTTCATTGACATACTAAATAATATAAATTAATAAAATATTAAAATTGCATTGATCGTTACTGAAGGAAGTAGTCTAAAAACAAAAAAATGGCTTTTAGATTTGCAATTTTTTAACATTAAAAAAAAAACCACAGAGTATTTTACTGTTAAAAATATATTAAAATTTAAATATATTTTTTCAAGTGGTAATTAATTGTAAATACATCAAACTTTATCAAAGCAGTTAAGTTTAAATACAAACTAACGTTATTGACTAGTTACATAGACTATCAGATTTTATATTGAATTTTTGTTCAATTCTGTCTAAATTTTATGCTCTGAAACCTAATGATGGCTTTTTAATGTTAAGATTTTTTTATAATAAAGAATCATACAAAAAGCTCTACAATAAGCTTCCTGTTTATTGAATGACACGTGAAAAAAAGAGACAGACAGAGGTACTGTACAAGGATAGGGTCCCCGACCACATTAAAAAAAGCAGCCTCTCTTGGCTAAGTTAACAATTTTTAACACCCCCTCTCAATTTGCAGTTTAAAACATTAAACAATACTAATTAAGCAAAAATTGAATTAGAAAAGGGTACATAAGCAAACATCTTAGATGATCTGGATCCTATTTCTCAGTTTAGAAAACCTCTCCTGAGATAACAATTTTGTGAAAATGTCTATGTTTTCACTACAAGCAACATACTCCAACTTTATAATATTCTTCAACACTAAATCTTTTATGAAGTGATGCCTAATGTCTATGTGCTTACTCCTTTTAGCATTTTCATGTCCATTTGCCAGTTCAATAGATCCCTAGTTGTCTACTGGAAGTTTTGCTGCAGTGTGATGTGTGCTATCCATTTCCAAGGCAATTCTTTTAGTGACACCAGCTCCACTGTTGTTGCTGCTGCAGCAATGTATTCTGCCTCGGTTGATGACAAGGAAACAGACTGTTTTTGTGCAAACCATGATACTATATTTCCACAAAAATATACTGCAGAGCCTGATATGCTCTTGTGATCTGCCTTATCTCCTCTCCAATCAGCAACTGAATATCCAACTGCTTCACTTCTGTTATTATAACCGTATGTCAGTGCTAAATTTTTGGTTTCTTTTAAATAGAAAAGAACTCTCTTTATTGATTTCCATATTCTAGTCATTGGCCTGTTAAGAAATTGACTTGAGCGTGATACTGCATACATTATCTGGTCTAGTTCCTAGTCAGATGTATTCAGGACATTAAGCTTCCTATTGGTTCTCGATATGGAACTTGAATTATTTCATCCTCCTTGACTGTAAGATTTGATTCCACAAGAGTCGTGACTATTACATTTCTCCATCCTAAATTTTCATACTACATTTTGGATCATTGCTCTTTGATGCATATGTGACCTCAGGGTCGGCACCTCTTTGATGCCACATCAGGACTGACACCACAGTGTCACGGACACGAAAATTGCGATGGCCATTGACATTTTATTCACGCACGAGCAATCATGTTTGTAGGCTTTCAGACTCGGAATGGAGGCATATGGAGACAACCAGAAGAAGTACACTCCACAAAGCTATCATTTAACAAATACCCGTTTATTTATTGACCATTATTTACAAAGCTATATACAGATGCCAATTTAGATGCTTAGTGGATGATAATTATACAACATATAGGAAAGGAGGGGTGAACCTTATGATTAAGATTGCGATCCTGACAGAGAGAGAGAGAGAGAGAGTTTAAATTTGTTTGCGCATTGATAAATACCTTAATTATTGGAATTTGGTTGTAAGACTTGTTTGTTGTAATCATAGATTCGAAGGTCTGTTCAAGGAAGCTTCTAGATTCAAAGGTCTGTTCAAAGGAAGTCCTTTTTCTCTCCGGTGGGCTACGAGTGGTGATGACTGATATTGGCGAGCACACACAGTTGAAGAAAAACTGGATGAAGGTGAACTTTGATTCATAGACCCCTCTTTTTTATTAGGGGGTTGTCCTGGGTTTTTCCCATGACCTTATTAGGAATTATTCTGCAACAGCCCAATAGTTGAATTTTGATCATTGATTTTGGATGACACATTAGGAAGCTGTGTCACCTTTGAAAGGAAGTGAATCTGGAGAAAGATATGATCATATCCAGTTTTTTTATTAAGTGTTGAGGAAAAAAAATAACATTTAAATTCATGGGAAGAAAATTCTATTTCAATTTATTTTAAAAACGAGTGTGAAAGTGTATAGAAAAAGTTCATCAAATTTGGTCTCTCACACATATATACAGTACTTGAGTGCTATTTCTTTCAATTGTTATCCCTAAAAATTCATTTATTTCTCCCACATCTTTGATGTTAAACTCTTGTTTTAATTGATCTATTACTTCTTTAATTTCTATTCCTGTAATCAAAATCATCAAAACATATAATCATGATAATCTTCTCTTTCTTATATAAACAAAAATCATTTTTTGATCTTTTAAATCCCATTTGAGTTGCAAATTCATTGAAAAATTCATTCCAGCATCTGAGAGCCTGTTTTAGACTGGACAGACATATGTATTGCTCTCCTATTTCTCTTGATAGCCTTTCACCACTATTCTCGCCTTCTTAACTCCATTGATGGACTCTGAACTTTAAGGTCATGGTAGGTCAACTAGACAAACACACACGTGTCTCATATAACACTTGTAATTGTTTCTCGAATTTTCTTTAACAGTTTGCTCTGTCCCATTGGTAATTCAATCTCACATCTGAGGAAGAACTGCCAGCAGTTCGAAAACATTTGTGGTGATCTGCATCCTTTGTTTTTTTTTTATATCACACCAGTTATAGGTTCTAAGAGTGCAGTATTAACTCCATTGGTTTTAGTTCTAAATACCCACCTTGTTTCAATTGCTTTATCATCTTTTGGCAATATGGTCTTCATCCATGTTCCCTTCTTCTTATGTGTATTTAACCCTTTTTTAATTGCCTCTCTCCATTCCTCTGACTTAATTGCTTCGTTATACATAGAGGGATCACTATTTACCACTAGACAGTATGCTGTGTACATTTCATATTCTTTAAATTTCTCAAAAGATTTTGTATTTCTATTTGGCTTGCAGATGTCATTTTCATCTTTGTCTCCTGATTCTGTTCCATTTCTTGTTAATCTTAACTTTGTGTGTTCAAGTCTTCTGTATTTTCTTCTATCAGTGGTAGCCGTTCTCTCTGCTCTGTTGGTTCATTGTCATAGTTCTCTATGTCATTGCTCTTGCCTCTTGCACTTTCATCAAACATAATAGCACAAGCACTGATAATGTTTTCTTTCAGATTCCACAATCTATATCCATTATTACAGTATGCTATCATTCTCATTTCAGTTGCTTTTTTTTTTCATTTCAGTTTGCTCAAATTGTTAAAAATAAGATTGAAGAAAAATACATAAACTCACTTTATAATACAATGTAAAGGAATGTGTTATTTTTTGGACTTATGTTTAACAGGATCAAAATACACGTGGTAAGAATAACATAGTAGGTGTGGATGCTGTGAATATTAATCTTGTGTGAACCGTCTTTGTAAGCCAAGTGATGATATTGGTAGACGCTCCAACTACCAATATCATCACTTGGCTTACAAGACGGTTCACACAAGAGTGATAAGAATAATTAGCACTGAATTAAAAAATGCAAGTATTGTGTATTTACTTGATGTAAAATGTACTTTAAAGAAGCAAATAAAACATGTACAAATTTACAAAAAATAGTCATAGAAATTACATAGAAATCTTTATACATACAACAAGTGAAATAAATGAAAAGCTACAATAATTAAATGTTTTGCTGGGGAACAAAAAATGTAAGCAATAAAATATATTCATGAAAATGTTTCTCACATTTCCAGATGATGAGAAATTTTTCATCGTTTTCCTGAGAAACAACATTTGAAAAATAACGTGCGTGCCATTTACCAAAAATTCTTGCATATGGATGACACAAAATTGTGTGATTGATGTGTTGTAACAGAGGTCACATGATGCAAGATCATGTCAATTAGGCTACGTCCTATGTGACAGCATCCAGTGACCGCGGGCAGAAAGAATCTTTGTACGCGCTTCCAACTTGTGAGCGACTTCTGCCCAAAGTGGACGAGTGTTGTTTACAAGGTGGCAGTGAGAAGACTCGGTAGAATGCTACTATAGAAAATATGACAAGCATTAAAACGGTAAATTTGAAAGACAAATGTTATCACTAACTGGATACACGACAAATATTATTCTATGAAGATTCTTTATAAGTTAAAAAAAGTTTTATTTTTAAAACATTTACAAAATCAGAAATGATTAAATTACATAAAAGATTATTAATTAAAGTACAAACAACATATGTACACAATTTATTTGTCATTCTGTTTACATTTATCTACAAAATCAGCCATTTTCTTCTTTGGAAGCGCGAGCGGTGGAAGCGGTGATCAAACTTGCTTGGTAGCTGCTTCCTGCAAGCACATGTAGAAGCGTCATCTGATGGTCGCTACACGCTAAACGCATTAACTCCGGACACGCACGTTTGGTTGAATCGGTTTGTCCGCTCCGCTTGGAAGCACGTTCACAACCGCGGTCGCTGGATGCTGCCACGTAGGACGCAGCCTTAGCTGGGAACATGTTAATGAGTAAAATGTTCAATAAAAAAAAATCGCATATTATTTTAATAAACGAATAACAAGGACAAATCCATGTAAAGTACATACTGTATATAATTTACTTTCAATCCTAGAAACACCATTTTTATAACAGAATTAATCTCTCTTTTAGACCCTAGAACTGTCTAAAAATGTTTTAAAATGTAAAACATTATAAAAGTGTGCAAAAATCCTCAAGAAAAGAAACTACAGAGGCAATGTTTTCTTATTTTATACTTATACCATCTGAATAAAATAACTTTACTTATTTCTAATAAAGTCGGGTAAAAGATTATTGTATATGCAAAATATGTAAAAATCTTTAAGAAAAAATTTTTATTAATTATTCAACATTTTTTTAATAATTAAAAAATTGTAAATAAAGTAAAAATAGAAATATTTTATATAGATTTGCCTTTTCAGTAGTATTCCTTCAAGAAAATAACATGTTTTAGAGAGCTTCTATTCTACAAACTGATGATGCATTCTGATTTTACAGTAACTTTGAAACCAAAAATGAGAATAAAAGTTCTCTAGAATATTTTCTTATTTAAAATTGATTTGTGTGTTAAATTGTTTTTTTTGTTTATATTCCTAAAGATATTTTAAATTTTTTTAATAAAAAATTAAAAAAGATAGAAAAATTTTTTTTTATTTCTTATAAATACTTCAAGCAGTACGGAAATATACTCACCTCATTTAAAAAGCTAATAAGTTGTTTTGTATTGATAGTGTCTGATCTATTTTGAGTACTATAATAAAATGCAGTATAATTAAATGTAAATCAACTGGAAAATGTTTACATAACAGTGAAAAGATACATACATTAAATTAAATAACTCTTCTATATCACTCCGAGGACAAATCTTATGGTATAATTGATGAAACTTTTCCAGGGTAAAAGCTTCCTGTTCTATTACGTCATTCTAATTTTTAAAAAAGTTTTTAATTAATGATTAGATTTCAAATAACATTTTAATAACAATTTATAATGCAATTACTTTTCCATTTGGTAGACCAACTTCACCAATATACTGATAGACAATCTTCTCTGTTTTACCTGAGGCAAATGTCTGTGCAATCCGTCTGACAGGTATCTTACCGTCGGGGTCCACTAGATATCCCAACTTCATCCAGCTTATTTTAAATATTTCAAATTAATGCAATTTTATTCAATAAGTTACATAAAATATTTTAAAAATTGTCTCCCTCTGTCCCATAATATGATAAATTTTTCTTTGTAAAATAAGAAATAATGAGTTTTGATTGACTGAGGGTTCTTAATAAAATATTCTAACAGATTACTTAGGTGGAGTTGATTATTTCATGAGACATTGCAATTCTAAAAAGTTTAAAATGGAAGCTAATCAAAATAACACCTGTTGTGATACAGACGTGGAAAATATTGTCTTAGAGAATCTCCAAGTCAATGCTCTCTTGGATATTTCAATAGGACAATCAACTGAAGCCTATATCATCAATAGTAAAAATAATGCTGACAGATGAAAAGAAGAAATCATAATCAGAATTTTGCTAATTTTAGATAAAACAAAATGGCTTTTTTGAAAATAATGTAACTTAAAGTAAATGTTATTCAAAAGATTATATAAACTTTGTTTAAATTTAATATAGAAATTTCCAGTATATCATATTATGAAACAGAGAGAATATTTTATATATATTAAATGGCTATTTACAATTAATTTAATAATGCTAGCTAATTCTTAATACTTGAAAAGAATAAATTTATTGAAATAATGCAATTTAATATAAACTTCATTCCTAAATATGCAGACTGATTACAAGAGTTTATTTCCAGCCTTGAAAACAACTGGTTAAAAAAAACAAAATTCTTGGTGATAAAAGATTTTATGTAGTTTTTCAACTCTTACTATATCTCCTAAAACAAGGCTTCCGAATAGGGTTGGTACTAAGTTATCTACATGTGAAGATAATGAAAAGAATACTAGAAGAATTTTAATATGAAAAACGCGAATAAATTTTCTAAGCTCGAATATTGAAAATATTCGAGAGAAAATTTATATTGAAAATAAAAATAAAATAATCTTTATTATTTATTTATTTTATTACATTGAATTTGGTGATGTCTCGCAGACAATATTTGCCACCTCCATTACAACAATCCCAATTAATTAAAGAAAAAGAAAATTTATGTAAAGAATTCAGCTGCATTTCTGTTTTACATTAGATAATTATTATATTTTAATGATAATTGTGTTAATTATTTGAATGAAAACTTACTGTTTTTTAAGGCAAGTCATTGGACAAACATTATTGGCTTTGATGTTGTTGGTAATGCTACGAAGACCCGCTTGCCAAATCTAAATGCAAAGATGATTACACTTTATTAATAAATCATTCTATTTTATTACTCTGTAATTTTTTCCAATTATAATTAGAATAAAAATAAATGCAAAAACACATTCTGTCTGAAGAACTATTTATTCTCTAAAGCAAATGCAGGATATCCTTATGGATATTTGTATATTTTGAACTTAAACTTCTTGATTAAAAAAAAGTACAATATTACCTCTCTTATTAAATATTTGACTTACAGCAGAAAAATGTATTCTCAATATGTAAAATACTTTGATAAATTTCAAATAATCTTATATGTGATACAGTACATGCTAACACAATTAATATATTAACACACACTTTTGAGATGTGTATTTGATATTTAGAAAGTAATGTTTAATTTTATAATTCAAAATTCAATTAAGATTTGAATGTAATCAATAAACATTTTATTTTAAATACATGCAAAGAATTATTAACTAACTTCTTATTCATAATCCAATTATTGTAAAGACTACTAAAGATTGAAGGTACTTTCTCATTCTGTGCTTCAGCATTATTAAAGTTGCTTTTCCTCTTTTGAAGGGCATCATCTGGCTTTATTTTACAGCCAGATGATGCCCTGCATAGAGTGATGATCGGCAATATTCCTGTTATATGTCATTTTTAATATAATTAGCAAAATTAAGTTATATTAAAATTAATGAAATGATTTTCATTAGTGAAAAATATTCAAATTGTTCATCTTATTTTTTGTATATTTATATCTCGTTATTAGTAAATGGTTGACATATTACCTCTATCTTAAAAGTTTAATTAAAATTCATTACTCTTTTTTTAAATTAGAAAATGACTTTCTCCCATTAACTTTCTAATTTAAACATTAATAATAAATTCTAATTAATCCTTTAAAATAAATGAAATATGTGATGTTTACTTTTATTATATGTAGAATATTTCTTAGAACAATAAAAAGACATTGGTTTTCTGTAAATCATCATCTTACTTTCAATATGATGAATCTCAATCTGAATAATTTACTAAAGAGATTTTTAAAATCTTTTTCTTTAATAATGGATCATCAGGAATAAAGCTTCTGATCTAAACCCACTCTGAGGCTGGATCCTCTGCCAATTTCAAATCAGATCAAAAGATTGATAATCGGCAATTCAATCATATTGAAAACGAGCAATTATTTATTGCAACATTGTCACAATGATGAGCTACAATTTTTAATCATATTTTAAATTTATTTCATGTAAAATATAAGCTCTCTACCTCAAATTAGTACTGTAGTGTCTTGCCCCTGTACTGTTCATCATACTTTTCCATTAGCAATGGAGTTGTGCCGATCGTCTATTAACTGCCGTCAGGGAAAAAGTTTTGAATTGAAATAATGTGACTTCTGGTTTGCATCAGAAGTTTTCATATAGTTAATTGCAGCCTCCTGTCCTAAGGTTTCCATATCTGGTCTCATCTTTCATCTATCTAACTCTGCTCTCGAGATTAAGGAAAGACGGATGGATGACAGTGGAAATTTATAGGTCTACAATTTTTCCAAATTGCAGCCCAACTAGGATGGTTACAGAAAACTGATGTGTTTTTTGTACTAAAAAATATTCTACATAAATAAAATATGTGATGCTTACTTTAATTAGAATTTAATATTAATTTTTAAATTAGAAAGTTAATGGGAGAAAGTCATTTTATAATTTAATTAAAATTCATTATTCTTTTTTTTTTTAAACATTTAAGACAGAGGTAATAATATATCAAGCACTTACTAATAACGGGATATAAATATACCAAAAATAAGATATTAAAAATTGTTTATCTTTCACTAATGAAAATCATTTCATTTATTTTAATATAAATTAATTTTGCTAATTGTATTAAATATGACATATAGTTAATTACAAGTATTAAAATGTTTTTCACTTTTAACAGAATTCAGTACCAATGAAATTACTGTATTTTCAAACAAAATTAATTGAGATGCAACAGTTTTTATATGACAAATTTTACCAGTTTGATATACTAAATCAGCAGTTTTATGTCTAGCAGATAACATTAAAATAAATATTTTTAATTTATAATTTAACATATGATTGTATTTTATAACTTATAACAAACCATTTAGAAATTTCATAAAATAACTAAATGCAAGAAAACAAATGTGTTACATAGTTCTTTCATTATTTTATATTTAGTATAATGAATAGAATTTGTTTTAGACTAAATGTTTGCTGTTTTCTAATGTGCTTGCAGGTGCAGAAGTCAAATATTGTTCAAAATTTAAAAACTTTTGATTCCAAAAATGTTGAGAGAGAGAAATGTAAGTTTTTCTAGTTATGAAGTACAATTTTTATAATAAAATTAGTTGAATAATATAGATTCACCGTGTGATTTTAATTTGCCTTTAGACGATGTTTTTTTTATTTTTATTATATAAATCAAAATAAATATATAATTCTTTTGAAAATATGTTTTGTTAATAAGAAAATACCATCAAAATTCACAGTTTCTTCTTTTTCTTTCATAAAAGCTAACTGATAAATTTACTATTGTATTTTTTTTTTCTGAAACTTATTTAATTCCTACATAGTAATGTCTAGAAAAACATATATAACCAATATAACAAAACAGATTTTCAATAGAAATAAGCAATGAAATAATTTTTTTGGGAGGTTAATTATTTATCAAGTATATTATCCATCATAACAATGATTCTCAGTTAAGTCATGATATACTTTGAAAAACAAGATCTTATTTTAATCGTTGTTTGTCCCATTAAATTGAAAAAAGTATTATTTTTCTCATTTATTTATTTGTAAGTTATTGAAGCCTTCACAAAAATCAAAAAAAAATATCTTGAAACAAATTTATACAAATATAAAAGTATAAGAAGATTTTCTGATATTGCAATAGAAATGACGACAAGAAGTATATCGTGATGTTTGTATCAGCTTGATTCCGTATTAAGGAAGATGATATACTAACCACTGTGATAACTTAGCTAGACTCATTTCTGTACCTTTAACAGTGAAACTTTTGACAGCACCTGAGGATGACCCATTAACCAGGCCAAAAATGTTAGCATTCTAAAATTCCACTGTTAAAGGTACAGTACAATAATTAGTCCAGCTTAATTTCTTAATCATGTTTTTACTGAATTACATCTTTTATGTAAATTTTTCCGGACGATGTCCTTATTGTACGGAGGAATAATGGTATGATAAGTAAATTCCTAGAAGGGATAAACAGCAACAAGGACGGCCTAAAATTGAGAATGGAACAAAAGAGTTCCTTGGCTATCCATTTTCTAGACATTAATATTGTGTTCAAAAAAGGGCATTTTTCTACCAACGTGTACATCAAACCAACGCACAGCCCACTTTATATTCTATCGCATTCTAACGACCCGTACCGTTATAAGCTGGCAGCATTCTGAGCTCTTATCAGAAGAGCCTTTATCTATTGTGATAACGTTGTTGACAGAAATAAGGAAATCGACAGAATCATACAAGTAGCCGAATCCCTAGGATATAAAAAAGGCACAATAGCAGGAATAGTTAGAAAGTATGAGATGGGCACAGCAAGAAATTCAAAACACGTTCCCAGTAAAATCACAAAGTTTACTTACAACAAGAATTCAAAAGGCATTATGAAAGAAATTGCAAACCGCAAGCAGACCAGAACGGTTCTAAAAAGAGCTCCGAACCTATATACAATCTTAAGAAATGATAAAGATCACATTAAAAAGGAAGAAAAAGCAGGAGTGTACAAAATTCCTTACGAGAACATGGAACTAGGAATTGAAAAAAACTACATTGGAGTCACAACAAGAAATTTAGGGATAAGACTTAAAGAACACAAGTATAACGTCAGGAAAGGCTCCAACGCAACAGTGCTTTCGCAGTTCGCGCAGACCCAAGGCTCAATAATTAAATGGGAGGAAGCAGTTATTGTGAAACCCTTGAGCTCCCCAATGTTAGCAAGTACCGCTGAAAAAATTAAAATTTACAAAAGCAAGTTGGAAGAGACATGCATAAATGCAAGGGATGCAGACAGCCTACCGACAGCTTGGAAATTTGTAGTCAAGAAATGTATCACGAACTCGTAGGCTTACTTTAGCTTATATTTACATTTTTCATCAATTATTCCTCAATAATTTGCTACTCTGTTTATGAAAAAGTATCACCAGTAGATTCATTTTTATTTTATTTTATTTTATTTTTTACTTCTTATACAATAAAATCAACATAGTGAGAATATTTATATTTGTATATATTACCACGTTCTTTCTTTTTTGTTTTTTTATTTTTTCGTTACTGATGCTTTGAATTTTTAAACAAATGTATTCTTTTAATGGAACACTTATGTTCCGTTTTCGAAAGTTAAGCATGACGATGGCCTATTGAGTAGACCGAAAATGTTAGATCTCTCAATAAAAATATCTCAGCAACAAGTAAAGGTGTTGTTTTGTGAATTAGAGTAAATTTTTCCACCAGACAAAAAGATGAATGAAAAAAAGCAAAATTTCCATTTTGAGATTTTTTTACAAAAAGGGAGTCTACAATTATAACACATCTAGTTATCAAAATTTTAAAAACTACTACATATATACAGACATTTGTTGAAACAAGCATTTATATGATTGTAGAATGTTAAATCTGTGAAATTTTTAAGTTGTGTTGATAAAAATAATTTCCAATCATACTTATTGTTTCTATTTATTAAAAAACTACAAAAGATAATAGATTAGAGTAACTATTTTTGAAACTGCTTTTATTTTTACTGATTTCATTTACAATGTTTTTGGGAATTATATTCACAGGGAATGATTTCATTTAAAGAATGTATAAATGAATGAGATGTTTAGAGAACAAAAACTTGTGACTTGTTGATTTTTAAATTACAAAATGTATATATAACTCTTTAATCATCATGTTTGTGATTGTATTAACAATATTTATAGGGATGGATCCATGAGGGCTACATAGACTTAAGTCCTCCCTCATTGATGAAAGAAAAAATTAAAGTTTATTTGTTTAAACTTCAAAATGTTTTTAAAACATTTACAATAGAAATTATAGTTTTTTGAACTGTTCACAATACAGTTGTCTTGCACATGTTAATAAAAAAAATGCTTGTAATTTTTCAAATGTTTTTAATTTTTGATTTTTATGTGTTTGAACTTGGGACCTTGAAACATTGAGAATTGCAAAAAAATGAAAAATGTATGGATATTTGTGTGTGGGGGGGTCAGAATTTTGTTCACCCACTTCAAAGCTTAATAACTCCTGTGAGTTTGTCAAAAATTTCTGAAAGTTTGAATTGTCAGAGGATCATGTGTTGTACCTTGAGTGAGGTTGGACTTAATGAAAATTGTACTTTTAATTAGCACTTAATTTTTTTTATAAAACTCACCTTTACCCTCATTTGGCCAGGAACGTTACAAAACGTGTTAGATATTTTTGGAAGTTAAATTAAAAATTGTTTATTAATTTGAACTAATTAAAACACATGGTAAATCCCACAATTAACTGAGGTTCTGCATTATCCAAGGTGAACATGAAATATGCTACTTTTTTTCTAATTCATAAATGCTTTGCTGCAAATTAGGTGCCAAACATGTAAATACTGTAGTACTTTAAAACTCAACTGTATTGAGCAAGCTATCAAAGAAGTGGTGATTGTTAGAATGTGAGCTTGAATCACTCGCTCTCCCCAACTGTATACCTGCTGTCTTTTTAGCTAATGTCAGTGTGTCATCATTGTGTTAAAAATTTGTGAAAGTTTATTAAAGATGTGTTGGCATCTTAATTATCACAATGAGTGGGAAAAGGAAGCATGTTATGGTATTTTTAGGTGTGAAACTGGAAACTCTCAAATAGTTGGACCAGAGAGAAACAATTACAAAAGTAACTAGTGACTTAGGTGTTAATTAATTGACTTTTGGAGACTGAAATAAAATAGAATGGAAATTGAAGTGGATCTCTTAAAAAATATTGAAAAAGAATTAACCTAATATAGAAGCTTTATTTCTGTGGTTTATTCAAATAAGAAAGATAGCTGTTATCCTAGCCTCATTCTATAGCAAAAGCTTTGCAATTTTACAACCATTAAAATATGGAGGTAAAGAATTCATCACAAGTTTCATTTGGCTTACTGTTATTATTGGAATAAAAGATATGGGGTGACACTCTTGAGCATTTCTGATGAGAAGCTGAATTTTAGAATAAGTGATGCTAAGTTATTAAAAATAAAAACTTAAGTTTTCAAAAAATTTAGAATTGCAGCTAAACTATAAAATACTAATAAGAAAACCATTTGCTTTCAGAGAAAAAAAATTGCTCCTGGCAACAAACAAAACAAAAAGAGATTAACAATTTCATCTTGTTCAAACAAATTGCATGAGCATAAGCTTAAATTCTTTGCCATTGGTAAATAAAAAACCCCAAGAGCAAGTTAGTGTACTAAACTTTCTTGTCAAGTATGCCAACCAAAAAAAAAGTGTATGGATGGTTTCATTTTTATTTAAAAAATGGTTCCATAAAGATTTTGTTCCAAATGTTAAACCCTGACTCATTCAGATGAAAGTGAGCTAGTTAGTGGCGATATTTGTGCTCTCTTCTTAGCCCGCAATGTAACACTTCTCATCCAACCACTTCATCAAGATATACTGGAGAATATGAAGCATAATTACAGGCAATAACTTCTGAAACATCTGCTAGACGATTTAACAAATAGCCAAACTATTTCAAAGGATAAAAATTAAAGTAAAAGACGTGTTATTGGTTAGCAGAATCTTGGGATGATGTTAAGAATTAACACTTTTTAAGAGCTGGAATAATAGTTCTGACAATCAGAAGGAAACCAATGAAAGTATGATAGCTAGTACCGAAGAGTCTCACTTCGATCTGGCAAATGGTCTACCAATTATCAACAGTGTAAACAAACAAATTTACAAATTCAATTGAAAATAATAATTGCAATTTTTTCAAGGGTCTAACTGACAAAGTAATCGATGAGTGAGTAAATGATGAGCAAAATGAAATGACTGGTGATGTTATCATTAATTTAGTGATACGACAAAAAGATGTCAGTGATGATGAAGAAAATGAAGACTGCACATGACTTCTCATACAGACAGCATAAATACCTCTTTCATATACTGAACAGCAGAAAGCCACATCTCCATATCTGCTACACCTGTTTTATTGGTATAGCTAGGATTTATGCCACCTGGGGCAGTCCTTGAGTTTGCCCTCCCTTCAAAAAACTATAATACACATCAAAAATATTTAGACAAAAAATGGAAGATATATATAGCCAAATGGAAAAAAAATTAGGACACTGTTAACAATGTTGTTATTAATTAAGCACAATTGGCACAATGGTAAATAAGGCTATCACAGTCCTTACTATTGTCAGAAATTTCTAACAATAAGCAGTAGTTTCATGGAAAAATAAAAAATTGTGTCTGATGTCTCACCCTTTTACTATCCCAACAACAAAAATTTCTTTTCATTGCAATAGATCAGCAGTTCCCAACTCTTACTTTTATCATGGAACCCTTTTCACCTTGGTAAAAAATATTGGAACCCTGACAATTTTTAATAATTATTGATCATACATTAAATAGAAACCCTTTTCAGTCTTGTCACTAGAAACATTTGAAGTACTTGCTACATTTTTCTTCAAAACTTCTCTCAGCCAACATGCCATGATTTTTCAATTTTGGGTATACACTACTAAAAGCACTATAAATTTATTTTTCATATAAATTTTTTTATATGAAAAATACTTAAAGGATCATAAAATGATTGCAATGCAAAACTAATATTCATTGACTGATATGCTCACTTGTATGCTGTACTGTTGCATTACAATACACTACAGATGATAAGACATTAACTCCTTGGCGACATGTGATGCTTGTCTGACATGAGTGTTGCTGCAGATATCTACTTACTAAAGCATTTGTATTATTATTTATATATTGGATACTTTTTAAGGTTATTTTTTAAATGATTTTCTAGTTTTAGGTTAAGTTTTATCATTTTATGGTTTTCATTATTTTATATAACATTAAATCATGATTTCAGTTTGTTCTTTTACTGATAAATTGGTACCCACTGTTTATAAAGCTATAAATAACTAGCATATGTATAGGATATCATAAGAGGACTTGATCCGAGACTAGAACAATTACACCTTGCATTCCAAATCTGCATTGGTACATTCATACATCACTAAACTCAATAGATTTTATTGTGGAACCCTAGGGTCCATGGAACACAAGTTGGAAACCCCTGCAATATACCAAAAGATTTGCCCAAGGCAGACTGCTCTCCCATGCAATGCTACTAATCCACTGTTCCTTCAATGTTGAGACAACTGCAGAACATTGCAGCAAAGAAGTGAGGAACTGCTATAAAAGAAAAAATATCTCTAAAGGACTTTTTTAAGAAAGTTTGAAACAATAACATGTATTACAAATCAAATATATACCTTACTTGCTTTTCCAACAGTTTGGAGTGTGGATTTTTCCAAATGTTTTCAGCTTTCTTGAGAAGCCTTCTTCAGGTTGTCTTCTAGTTAGAACATGATTGTTTGGAAAAATGCACTCCAAACTGCTGGAAAAGCAAGTAAAATGTGTATTCTGTTTGTATTACCTCTTCCAATTTTGATCATGTAGCTAATAACATATATTACAAAATGATTTGATTTCGTTACCTTTTATTATTTTACTTTTAACTTTAATACGAGAAACCATTTATTTTTAAAATGTAACTACAACAGTACACATTTTTATTCTTAAAACTATTATAAAATATAAACTGAAAAAAGCTGGTTTTCCTGAATTGGAAAAAGTATATTGATGCTCTGGGTGATTTTACTTTGAAAAATGTTATTAAATAAGTATCTTTATATCCTATGTTTTGAGTTTTTGACCCACTTCTGAAGTTTTTTTGAATACTGTGTACAAAACCTACATAAATATTTATCTTTGTTCTACCAGCTGCTCAACTGTTAACACAAAGTGCAAAAAATAACAACATACTGTTGAAGCAAAATAACAAGGATAAACGTCAAAATTAACGTTTAAAATTAAATATACAAAATTAAAAACTCCAAAACAAAAAATTGTTTATTAAAATTAAATAAGTAGAAAAATATGGAGTATAATAATACAAAAAAAAAAAAAAAAAAAATTAAATTTTCTGGAGATTTCAAATCTAAACTGTCCACCTTCAGGATTTAAAAATATCCTATAAATTTATATTTAACTCAGAATTATGGATTTAAAAGCATATATTTAATACAAAAATGACATTGAGGTTGCTACAGAGATTTCCATTTCATTTTTTATCCTATATCTGTTTTTATGCTTCCATAGTAACAGAATTGCATTCCTAAAGATAAATGCTCTAGTAGTTTTGAACCTAAACTGTTCAATATTGTATTTTTTTTTTTTAATAATCCTTAAAAGAATTTTCTCTTTATTTAATTTCTGTTAAAATTGTAATCTGAAAATAATTTTTAAAAATTTTTTAAGTATTTTATCCAATTTAATTAGTTTCTTGTCATATTTAATGTAAATTTGCACACATACGAACAACTAAAACTGAAAATATAAAAATGATTTACCCAACTAGTTGATTGAAAAATATTAGCAGAAAGTATAAAAATAATTTATATTTTTTCTGACAATTTATATATATATATATAAAACTGGTATAATTAAAGTATACAACTTAACCATTATCAGTTCATATTTTTTGTTTTAGTAAAACAAGACAGCATGTTCACCATTCATGTAAATTTAAATTGGATTTGTTACAAGGTCAACACCTCGTAAATTAAATGAATGAAAATATCAGAAAATCCAGACAGTAACCTAGATAAGAACACAAGTTGTAAAAGTTGTTTGGATTGTCATCCTTACACTAAAGCATAAAACAAAAATTTGCATTCTGTAATTCTGGTGTTTTATTTACTAATTAGAATTTGCTAAATGTAGATTTTGAAGGTATCTTTTTAAAATGTGATATTAACAACATTTCAACATTGAATATTCAATTATATTCAATTTAGAATTATAGATATTAATATTGAGAACATTTTAGATTCTTTTAAGTGTGTCTCATTTGAGTACAGTAGAGCATCGATTATCCGACTTGGTTGGACTGGGGTTGGTCGGATAACTGAAAAGTCGGATAACCGAAGTGTGAAAAAATACATTATTAGTATAGTGTATTAGGCCTGGTTTAAATACTAGCCTCCCTTCCATGGTCGAGTCAGTGCTGCCAGCTAAAACATGCAAAAATTTAACAAAAATAATATTAAAGTAGCCAAGACATAACCAAATATTGTAGCGCCCCATCACTAGCGGACATTTGAATTTGCCGACTAGAACGCGGTCGGTTAACCGATAAGTTGGTTAATTGGGGGTCGGATAATCGATGCTCTACTGTATTTGTAAACAAACAATTAGCAAGTATTAATCTTCAAGAGGATAGATTTTTTTTTCTTCTGTAAATAAGAAAAACTCCTGCATATGAATAATAAAGGATTAGCCATATAAATATTTATTAACATTCAATCAAATGTAATTACATGATAAATCCTTTGTACCACATTATAACATACAAGGGCAACTAGAAGAAAGATCTAGAAGTCAGGACAATATCTTGCCTGAGATTTGATTTTTTTCAACAATAATTCTATAAAGCAAGCTTGTAAGAGTAAATATATTTTAATATGGTTACATAAAGTAACTAGCCTGTAATCCGTATGTGACAAGAAGAGCCCTCTTGAGTTCTCCTTTAAGCCAGAAACAAGAACTATATTGTTTGGAAAGCCATGTTTTTTGGGGTAATTAGAGTTTTTGTTTGTTGTTTTACTCATGTTTATTATTCACTGTAATAAAGACAGATGAATATAATATGAATAGAAACAAACCTGCATATTTAAACAACTAAGCTCAGAATTACAATTATTTGTAATTATTAATATTAGTGGCCAAACTGTCTACTTTTAATACAAATTACTTAATAGCATTAATTATTAGCACTCAAAACACAGTCCAAAATAATGTGAAGTTCTAATGGTTTAATTTGAAACAAACTTGTTTAAGGACATGATTTTAGTGAATCAGTTGATTAGTTGATCAAAATTGCCTACCTTTTGCCTTCATAGATAAAATCCAGTAGATAAACTTGTATAAATAAAACTTTTAATACCAGGTAACAAAAACATAAATTGTATTATGTTCTAATTATACTAATTATTCATTCTAGTTTTTAAATATACTGTATTAATATATAAAGTAGAATTTGAGTAGAATTCTTTATTTGAAATTTTATTTATTTTTGTTATTGATCATATCATAATCAATTGTATTGTATTTTTCAAAATATTTGTGAAGAATATTCATTATCTCTAGAAAACATTGAGTTAAATCAAATTAGAGTAGCTTCTATAAATCAAAATAAAAAAAATACACATATATTTTTAAAATTGTATTTGACAACATGTTTACAACTTCAACAATGAAGAAATGCTGACTTGTTTTCAAACACAAATACTGTACATTCTTCTATAATATTGGGTTGTTCGGAAAGTTCGTAGCGATTTTTAAGAGAAATAAAAGAAATTGTTTTAATACTAAAAATATACTTTTATTCCATTATGTATGCGCCATTGTTTTTAATGACGTGTTGCCATCTATGGGGCAGCTTCATGATACCCTCTTCGTAGAACTTTCCAGTTTTTTCCGCGAAAAACTGATCCACGTGGTTTTTGCAAGCTTCCAAAGTATCAAAGTTTTTATCATGAAGGGAATTTTGTAGAGAACGGAACAAATGGTAGTCCGACGGGGCAAGGTCGGGTGAGTAAGGGGGTGGGGTAAAACATCCCAGCCTAGTTCCAATAATTTTTGGCGTGTTCGTAAAGACATGTGAGGTCTGGCATTATCTTGGTGAAACACAATGCCTTTTCTATTGGCCAGTTCCGGACGTTTTTCTTTAATTGCCATGTTCAGCTTATCCAATTGGGAACAATACTTATCAGAATCAATTGTTTGATTCTGTGGAAGCAGCTCATAGTACAGGATTCCTTTCCAATCCCACCAGACAGTGAGCATGACCTTCTTTGGATGAAGACCGGCCTTTGGAGTTTTTAATGGCGATTCATTTTTCTTACCCCACGATCGTTTTCGGCTGATGTTGTTATAAATGATCCACTTTTCATCACCTGTCACTAAACGCTTCAGAAAAGGGTCATTTTCATTTCGTCTTTCAAGAGAATCACAAATGGAGATGCGATCCAGTAAGTTTTTTTCCGTTAAGTCGTGAGGTATCCAAATGTCATAACGTATCCGAGCTTCTTTAGATGTTGAAATACAGTACTGTTTGATGACTTCACAATGTCTGCAATCTCTCGAGTTGTGTAATGAGGGTTTTCATCCAATAATGCTTTGATTTGGTCCTCTTCAATAACAGGAGGTCTTCCTGAGCGAGGAGCATCTTCAAGGCTGAAATTACCCGTTTTAAATTTTGCAAACCACTTTCGAACAGTTGATTCTGATACAGCACTCCCACCATAAACATCACATATCTTTTTTGCTGTTTGTGCAGCATTTTTGCGTTTACGAAAAAAGAAAAGAAACAAGTGTCGATAATGCACGTTGTTCGCATCCATTTTTGCAATGAGCCAAATTAAATGCTATTTGAATAATCTTAACGGTTTTTTTGTAACGGACGCGTCTCAAGGTCATTTATCGTAATATTCATTGGTTTGTACAATTCTAATCATTTTTGCGTCAATCGGTGTCTCAACTGTCGGCTATCAAAAATCGCTACGAACTTTCCGAACAACCCAATATGTTTTTTCCCCCCTGCATAAAAATCTACTTTTGTTATTTCACATTGTTTACTTAAGGAAAAACTATAAACTACGGAGTTTATTCTTTAATAAATATACTTTTCTATATAATTTAATGTTTTAGTATAATGAAAAAATTACATTATTGAAATTAATTTCAAAAAATTTGTGTTTTTTATTTATTTAGTATCAAACAAGATTCAATAATAAGCAAATTAATATCTTAGTGGATAAGTTGTTACTTCAACCAAAGATAAAAAAAAGTCATTATATGTTATGATATGAAAATTCCTCAAATATGCATAGTTTAAAAGAATAGGGAAGAAATTATACAGTATTTCCTGATACCATATATAATTTCTTTATAAAAGTGGAATTTATATGAATCAATTTATTCCTTACAAATCATCAATTCAGTTTCTTCATAAGCAATATTCAACTGAGAATTTTTTTAAATTAATACAATTTAAATAATTAATGAAAGCACAGTTAGAATCAAGTATTTAGAAACAAGTTTCAAAAATTGCATGAGCTACAAAACTTATTTTCAATTTGTTTTTACATATTAGAAATGGGCCAAAAGAAATTAATTTCAAACAACAAAACCTACATACCAGCAATTTTTAAAACAAGTGTGAATGTTTTCGCCTATGTTGAACGGGCATCATCGGGCAAACAAATGCCGAGACAAATGTGGGATTGCCAAACACGTATGCAGGGGAGGTGATGTATGATGTAAGATGACAGAACAGGGAGGAGGAGGATATTGAGATTTATATTTTGTAAAAAGACTTCCACACTGTGGGGAAGGAGTCAATATCATGAAAGTTTATAGCTGTATTATGTGGATGACCATATATATTTCCACCTGCTCCAGATGCTTGAGGAAGGGTTCCTGGAAGAGTTATGTAAGCTGGTAAAAATTGCTGGTGTATGGGTTTTGTTTGTTTTTAATTCTAATTTAACCAGTTGTAAGGTAGTAGTTATTGAAATTAATTTCATATTGATTTCATAAATGATATCAATTACACCAGTGTATGTTGATTTCAATAGCATTAAAAAAATATTGATGTATGCAATATAGTAAAAAATAATTTATTTTTTTCTTGGCAAGTGTAAAGAAATAATTAATAAGCAACTGCTATTTCTTCTTAATTAAAATATAACTACAATAATAACAAATAAAAAGACAATCAATAAATACAATAATTAAACTAGTACTGGAAAGATAAACTATTAAAAAACAAAAACCGTAATGTTTCCAGCAATAAAAACTATTTAATAATAACGTTTTCGACTGTTTTAAACAGCCATCATCAGTTACAACGAACTTAAACAAAAAAGAATGCAGAAAAAAATAGAACACAAGCAATACAAATATTTAAAATTCAAAAATAATTCCAAAGTAAAAAATGCCGACGTATATTAGAAACTAATAAAACTGCGCATGCGCTAAATATCGTAGTAAGAATAAAAATAAAAACAAAATAACAAAAATACTTCCGCAAAAATATTTCTATTACAAGAAAAGAAACGTTATGCATTTCGGTAAAACGACTTCCATGCCGTGGATAAAGCATCTGCATCCCTATGGTTAATGCAACCCGTGTTAACGTGGGCTTTGTATATTTCCAGCTTTTCTAGATGTTTCAGCATTTGTTTGTTGGTCGTGGCCCTGATAATAGATGCTTTGTCCCAATGAACGTCGACATCTTGATGCTTAGCGAAAGCTGCTAGCACAGTAGAATCTAAGCTCTTATTGATGGAGTATCTATGCTCCTTAAGCCTCTGCTTTAAATGTCTCATAGTTGCACCAACGTATACCAGATCTGTGTTAAATCGGCGATCTTTTAAAGGTATAGAATATACCCCCGTCTTAAAACTCTGGTTTTCTTTCTTCTTGTCGTTTCTTAATAATCGATATACTGTAGGATTACGCCGATATAACACCTTCATGTTGTTATTTCTGGCTACTTTCTTAATCATCGTGTGCAAGAATGGAAAATAATTGAGAATCACTTTTCTTCCTTGATTCATAGGAGGAAGCATTGCACGAGTGTTATTGACACCTACAAGGAGTTAGTTACATCCGCACTACAGCATTACAACACGGATATCGGAGTAAGGAGATTGATGGGCTTATCGACAAATTTCGGAAGGCAAAAAATCGGCAGCTTCCTCCTATGAATCAAGGAAGAAAAGTGATTCTCAATTATTTTCCATTCTTGCACACGATGATTAAGAAAGTAGCCAGAAATAACAACATGAAGGTGTTATATCGGCGTAATCCTACAGTATATCGATTATTAAGAAACGACAAGAAGAAAGAAAACCAGAGTTTTAAGACGGGGGTATATTCTATACCTTTAAAAGATCGCCGATTTAACACAGATCTGGTATACGTTGGTGCAACTATGAGACATTTAAAGCAGAGGCTTAAGGAGCATAGATACTCCATCAATAAGAGCTTAGATTCTACTGTGCTAGCAGCTTTCGCTAAGCATCAAGATGTCGACGTTCATTGGGACAAAGCATCTATTATCAGGGCCACGACCAACAAACAAATGCTGAAACATCTAGAAAAGCTGGAAATATACAAAGCCCACGTTAACACGGGTTGCATTAACCATAGGGATGCAGATGCTTTATCCACGGCATGGAAGTCGTTTTACCGAAATGCATAACGTTTCTTTTCTTGTAATAGAAATATTTTTGCGGAAGTATTTTTGTTATTTTGTTTTTATTTTTATTCTTACTACGATATTTAGCGCATGCGCAGTTTTATTAGTTTCTAATATACGTCGGCATTTTTTACTTTGGAATTATTTTTGAATTTTAAATATTTGTATTGCTTGTGTTCTATTTTTTTCTGCATTCTTTTTTGTTTAAGTTCGTTGTAACTGATGATGGCTGTTTAAAACAGTCGAAAACGTTATTATTAAATAGTTTTTATTGCTGGAAACATTACGGTTTTTGTTTTTTAATCAATAAATAAAAAAATAATCTGTTTATAGATCCTTTTTAATCATATTTATGGTTTTTAACCAAAGTGCCAGTGTAAAAACTTAAATTATATTGAAAATGAAAAGCCAAACATTTCAGTACTAAGAGATAGAAACATCATTTTTAACTTCTACATTTCAGTAATTTTTGTTTTTAATTTAAAATTTAATTAATAATTTACAAATATATAAAAGAAATTTGATTAGGAATAGAGCTCAAATTCAAATTCTATAAGCATGACAGGTAATTAGAAATGCTTGGATGGCATTATTAATAATCAATCTATCTTGTAAACATTTAAGTAATTTACTTTAGAATATAATACTTTATAAGTGTATGTGATCCCTGACATTCTGATGTATTCCTAAAAATGTGTACATCACAAAAGTCAAATAATATAGTGTTTCATTTCTGAAAACCAAAACAAAAATGATAAAATTTCTTATTAATGTAGGAATGTTTACAATGCATAAAATATTAATATATGCTTTAAATAATCAGGAAATAGAAAAAAATTAATTATCCCAAATGATTTTGATGCTAACAAAAACCAAAGCCACTATATGATAGCTCCAAATTGTTGACTTAAATTATACAAAACAGTATGAATATGGCATATGAAAAGCAATTTAGAGGTACAAAAGTACTGTGTACAAAAGAGCACCAGTAAGTTGTATATCAAATATATGAAAACCAAAAATCACCTGTAATTTAGAATTAATACATTATCTAGAATGGTCTCTGAATTAATGCGTAGAATCTTGAATTGACTTTTCCTAGATCTAATCTCGTAACATTTGCAAATTATTAAATTTTTTTAGAGATGGTAATTCTGTTTACCCAAAGTTTTTTTTTTATGTTAATTTTAATATAATATCAGCTAAATGAAGATAATAAAATTTGGCATTTATTTTAATAATAAATGGAGCTTAATGTAGGAAAACAAAATTTTTATCTGAAATATTTGAAAAAGTATCACTAATAGTAAACAATAATGGATCAATATTGTAATTTTATTTTGGTATTTATATTGAAAAATTTGAAGAATTTGAATTCTGATTCTAAAATTTTAAAAATCTACATACAAATATATGAAATTTTATATTTAGTGTTCAACAACATTATATTAACACGTTGACTGCCACGTGACTTTTCAGGATTCTGGTCTAAAACGCCAAATTAATTTAATTATGTTATATTATTAAAAACTCTAATCAGAGTACATAGTAATAATCAAAAAGCATATAGAATGTGTTTTTTTTAAGAAAAAGATATTATGAATTATCTCGTAGTTGGCTTCTGTAACAGAAAGCTCTTTGCTAAAGCCAAACTACGAGTTAATTTGTGCACAGACACGATTCATGCTGTCAGTTTAACAATCAGAGATGTGCGTCTAAGTTCATTAGTTATAAATCAAATATAGAGTTGAGCACATCACATTTACGTCTCTTTTAAGTGTGTTATTTTTTACTTATTTTTATAATCAAATTATAAATACCCCAATATGGATAAGAAAAGACCACTGACTAGAATGTTCGATCAGACAGAATATAATTCGAGATTACAATCATGGAATGTCTGGCATTGACCGATCAGATCAAATGCTATTGTACTACACAGCTCTAAAAAAAGACTATTAGATAGCCCAAAAAGTTTGCATTACGTATTATAGAGATATATATACACAATGCGCACAAATTCTTTCAAAAAGCAACTTCTAAAATAAAACATAAAGTTTAGAGAAGCATTCGTCGAAACGTTGATTGGAGAAGAGATTCAACTAGTTTTTAAAAAATTAGATTGCAAGAGCTTCATTATTTACAGAGTATCCCACCTACTGAAAAAAAAAAAAAAAAGAATCTGACAAAGCCATGTCGAATTTGTATCAAAGCTAAAAAACGCCGAGAAACGTGTTATTTCTGTCCAATCTGTCCAGAGAAGCCAGCCCTTTGCATGGAAGATTGTTTTAAAAATTATCACAAACAATAAAAATATTGTTTTGCTTTCTGTTTTGAATAAACTTTTTATGATTATATTTTCTGTTCATTTATTAATAAATGTTCTGTTCAATTAGGCGAAACTTGATTTTTTGTTCTTGCCCAAGGCTATCTATTCATATTTACACTGATATACTACGAATTACATCGTAGCTGCACAAATATGGCAAGGAAACAAACTACGATATAACTCGTAGGTGGCGTCCTGGGCAGTAATGAAAACTACAAGTCATCTTGTAGTTGGCAGTGAATGTGTTAAGTAAAAATTCTTGCTGATTACATTTTCTATTGTTGACGTAAACATGATTTTTTTTTCTTTTTTGCAACACTTAACATTACTTTCAGAAATACGTTTCTGAAAACTTGTTGGGCAACATCATTCGCCACCAAAACAATCAACATTTCTGAGTCTGTTTAACTTTATTACTATTAATTTTTAGGTTAAAACTCCTCCATTCTTCCCATCTGTCATGCCCTTATATTGCTATATTTCTCATAATTCCAAAAAATATATTTTTGTTTTAGTGTTCCCTGAAACCCCAAAGTAGCTTCATCCCTGAACTCAAGTGATTCCTGAAAAACTCATAAGGGAGTCATATCATTTCTATTAGCTCAGTGTTATAAATTAACATTACATTTCTGACAAGTTAATTACATGATATTTCAAAGCTAAGGCAATAAAAAAATAGCATTTAAATGCAGCATTTTGTACAGTCATAATAGAAAATCTACACCAGTTATAAATGCAAAAATTCTAAAGCCAGTGGGGTTAATACGTCTAAAGGTCACAAAGATTGATATTATATATTTGCACTTGAGAAAAACAATTGCTTAAATTTTTCATTTTACAATTATAACATTGATCATGAATATGATTTTTTTTACCTAAAGAAATAAAGATAATACTTACGGCCGCTGTTTCCACATCTGGACACACGACGTGAGTATAATTTATGTTTACCATGTCTGTTCCACTGCATATTGTTAATGACACATCCTCTAAATTCTGCTTGACTTTCACCTGAAGCTCTGTTAATAATTTAGAGTCCTGTTAAGCAAACATAAACATAATCACTCATTAAGCACCGTAAATAAGTAAACAGGAAAGAAAGTTGTAAATCGCTTACTTTTGGTATGCCACCCGCTCTGATATCGTTTACTTGACTCAGTTCTAAAACTTGACCATCCTTAAATATTTGAAAAATCAATTATGAAGTCTCGTTAAATTTATGTATTTATCCAATTAGTTAAGTGAATAAAAGAGTCTAATCTGCTATCCTGTAGCTATTTATAATTATAAAGTAATCATTATCGTTAAGTAGGAAGAACAGTTTGTTGAAACACACTTCATATACACTCAGTGAAAATGTTCACCATTTTCAGATAGTCTTGCACTGATGAGAAAACATAAAAAATACTTGAAAATGTACTCTCTGATCTCATTTATTTATTTATAACATCTCTGGGAAAACAAAGTTTTAAGAGGAAAATACTTTAATAATACATGATTTTTTAATGTGTTTTATTAGTATAGGACACATCAAAAACTAGTTCTCTCTCTCTCTTTAATTTTCAAAAGCAACAAAATATTAGAAAATAAAATAATAAAATAGAATAGGAATTGGACATGAATAAAAGACAACTTGTTTTACTTTTTATTAATATATAAAAAGTTTTCTCCTTAAAGATTTATCAAATAAAATAATTTTTTGATGTTTTTATTCTATAGCTACAATTACATTAAAAATTCTCACATAAAATCCATTTATAAAATAGAATTAAAGTATTTAAAGAGATACAATCTTACCATTAAACAAAACTTAAAATAGTCTGCATTATTATATATTAAACTTTGATTTATGTTACGAAACTATACAAAATGGAAAGGGATAACTGTTCTTAAATATTATAAAAAGGTGACCCAAAAGCCAGTTAAGGTATATATATATATTTTTAGTTATTTAAGAACAGTTTAAACTAGTTTCACAAATCATAAATAATAAAGTTATAGGTTAGACTAGCCACTTCGGTAACTTACAACAAACAATACATCTTGAAGTCCAAAATTACAAAACAAACTGAAACATAACACTTAACATAATAACTCTAGCACTGAATATTAATATGAATTTATACAGTATTAGCACACACAACAACATGATGCTTTTAGCTCCAAATCTTTGTAGAACCCTCTAAACAATTCTCCAGTAGCTTATTACCTTGATAATGACTAATGTTTTTAATCCTTTAGCTGGATCTTCTCAAGGTCAAACATAAGCATTGCATTTTTAAAAATCTCATTAGTTGTTATTGCTTAATGAGATTGAAAACATTAGTCGTTATCAAGGTAATAAGCTATGGAGAATTGTTTAGAAGGTTCTACAAAGAAGGTTTGGAGCTATATTATCACTTGAGTAGTAATAAGTGTGAGTAGAATATAATGCTTTTACATATGCCAGCTTGTTTTGGGTTATAAAACCACTATACTGCTGTTCAGTGGTGTTCAGTTATTAAAAATAAAAAAATAAAAGGATAATTACACACTTTTAAAAATCTTAAAATTCCTGTGAACTCCACGCAGCACGTGGTCTGGGTTTGAAAGAAAAGGAATAAAACAAAAAGAAGGGAAAATGAATAGTCAGTGGAAGCGTGTAGTTTGAAAAACAAAGGTTTATTGGGGACAAAAACATGGTTAAATAATAATACACAATTCAGTCATGGAATCGGATTGCATCACAATCTTAATTCTATTCGAGCACCCCCTCCTAATTTTCCTTCCTAACTCAAGGCCGTCCTTTACCCGACAATCAGTATGAACTCAATGACAAAAATTAACACCAAGTAAAAGTTGGGGAACAGAGTATACAATCAAATATATGAACTTTCTCTTGTAATACAACAATCGTTGACAACTGTAACCCTATAGTTAGTCCTCTTCTTTGTTAGATGGCGATACCTTCTTCCTTTCAAGTAATTCCTTTGATGGAGACAGATTACCTTTCAGCACTGTAATTTCCTCAATCCTGCGATGGTTGATTCTCCTCTGCTTTGCTCTATTTCTAACAGCCTACTATGTCTTCCGGTCACCAACACACACAAAAAGAATCCCAAGGAGGAAAAAGCTGTCTCACATGGGTTACACACGTTTTTATATCTCCTCGCTAACCGACATCACTCCGTCCCACATGATCCCACCACGGGCCAATCGCCAAATAGAATGCCCAGCCAATAGATAACTGGTGGTATTGAGGAAGGAAATGAAAAAGGACCCGTACAAAAACATACACGCGACATAACAAATGAAAAACAAAAAGATAATGATAAAAAAATAATAATACATAATAGCCGCGAAGCGCTACATTCCAGTAAATAATTTTAATAGTAATAAATCAAAAACATTTGTCTAAGACCATTTTCAGGTCTCTTTAATGTTCCAGTTTTGGAATGTAATAAAGAACAATGACATATTACAAATTATGTATTGTCTATTAAAGTTATTTACTAGAACCTTAAGGTTTTTGAAGGTGTCCAGTTTTGAGTAGAAATTAAAACGTTTTAAAATTATAAATTATGTATAAATCTAAAGAGACTGCACTTTTGTATTTTTTACAACATTTTTAAAAATATGTTATGTAATATTTGTGCTATTTTCCTTGAATAATTTCCGTTAAGTTGAATATTCTTAGGTTCCATGATTGATTATCGTTTTATCTATTTGTGTATCAGAAACAAAATAAGCTAGACAGATATAATAAAATAGTTGAAGGAAATCCAAAATTATAATTATCTTAACATATTTCTTACATCATAAATCACACATTATATTCAAGAAACTAACAAGTACCTATTGTGTATTCTATCTTTCTTACTAAGAGTTTTATAGCTTCCTTATTAATGCGCACAAAATATAGGATGACATAAGATTAATTCTTTATATATTTTAATAAGGAAATTAGAATATTATCAAAATGAAATTTATTTACATGCATCTGTAATGGCATTTCCTCTACGACTGTATCACATTAGAAATACGTATCTTGTATATACATAACAATGACAATATACAGAAAATAAACTTTGAACGTGAATTAACAAAATGCATCTGTTCTTGGCAATTGCCTAATTTACAGATACATTTAAACAGTTTTTTTTAATTCATTACTAAGTTATCAATCTGCTGCCACTGTTCTGAGAAGGTATAAAAAGGTATTAGACTAAAATATTATCAAAAAGTCTCCTTTTATCATTTTACATATTTAATTCGAATAAAGCCGAACTTTGACAAATCATTCATTGAAATTCTGTAAAGTGATTAATGGAGTCATTCTATACAGATGATGATGATGATGATGATGATGATGATGATGATGATGATGACGACACTAAACAAGAGATGTGTTCATATAAAAAAATAAATTGTGCCATCTTGCATTATATATAAAATTTCCAGAAAAAATAACTCTATTATTTACTTTTTTACAAATCATGCGATACAACTACATTGAATTGTTTAATGCATAAAAAAAAATTTGTTCTTTCGACAGATTATATATTATTTTTAGCTTCTGAAAACGGATACTTTGAATTTGAAAGTATCTAAGGAAATAAATTACTTTGGACTAAAGATTTGTAATTCAAATTTATTGTATATATTAAATTGCTATTATAAAACTTTAGGATTTTTATTTTAAATTTTAACTTTATCAAAATAAGACAAAATATACAATTACAGATTTTAAAAGTATATATATATATATTTTGAACTGTTAATTTCACAAATACTTATAAATTACCTAATTTTTATCCATAAATTATTTACTATTTTTATTTTATTATTATTTTTACATAAAACTAAAATTTTCTGTAATAACAAACCAAATAAAAATACTGTAAAATAAATGTCTAATTGATAATCCCTGCAAAATAGAAACCTTATGGTACAAACCACATGTTCAAAGAAAGAAATTGATACTTAAGTTGGGTTATTCGTAATTGTAGTTAAAAAAAACAGTTTGAAAAGAGGGCATATTTGATAAGGTGATTTTAAACTGCGATTAAAAACTCATCTATGGAGCAATGGCTGCTTCATAGGTATTGAGTATATGGTGGGGCTATGTTATGCAAAGGTTTTATTTTTGTTCTATCAATTTTCTACAGGTACTACACCATTATGGGTTATACACCACTGTGAATTATACACACGAAAATATAGTAAATAGAAAAATGTTTTGGATTCTTTCTTTGAATGAATGTATATACTGTATTTTTGCACAAATAAAAGCATCCTTTATATATGAAAAACTGCTAGTTTTTTGCATTTTTGAAACATGTTTGCTTCGCTTATTACGAAAACTCATTAAAGACAGAATAAAATTCAAAAAAACAAAATTTAAATATAGGTAACATTCCATAACCTTTGGATTGCTGTTAAAAACATTTGAAAAAGTTTGTTCATATAATAAATTTGCTTTAACTGGATTACAGGTGATAGTTAGGTATGCTCTTATAATAAAAGCACCAACATGTAAGAGTATGCTCGTGTGCGCTAGGTTGTTCGGCTTATAACAGCACTGTACTGATGTGTCAATAAATAATTAAATACAAATGTACTGATAGAGTTACTACTGTTTTGTTTGTATATTGTCTACTGGGATAGTGAATATAAATAGGACTTATTATACTGGTGTAGTTTCTGATTAGCAAAGAGAGAAAGTCCCAGTCAAAAGTCAAAAATCTTTATTTTCACCTGGTCCAAATAGATAAAAAAGTAAAACATTAAGGACACAGAGGTAAAAAGAATTGATACAGTTACAATTCAGTGACATCTCCGTAATAACAATTATTAAAAATAGACTATCAAATTTTGGCTTTTTAAGTTTTTTAAGTAACGAGTACTTTTGCTACTTTGTAGATTTTGCCCCATTTATAAGATGCCCCATAGGCTCCATATGCTCTTATATGCATGGAAATACATTATATGCATTCGGGTTTCTACTTTGAATGTTTTTGTTCATTAACAATTTCAGTTCTGCAGGTTGTACAAAAATATACCAGGTTAAGTTTTTTAAAATAATAATTGCTTAATTTATAAAATTAAAAATGGCAGATTAAACAGGAGGATTTAATAAAGTAAATATTAGTTATATCAAACTTAATTTCTGCAATGTAGCCTCTTTACAAGAGTCAAGAAATAAATGCTTTTGGAACAATAGCATTAATCTTGGGTTCAACCATCTCTTGACAAATAATTAAAAACATTTAATCCAGTCATCAAATAACAATGTTCTAGTAACACTACATTATATACAAATATAAACATTGATTAACCCAATCTTTAAGATTAATGCCAAACAATTGCCAGATTATATCAGGCTATATTAATGCTACTATTAATATAGCCTGATATAATCCAGTATTACATTATAAAATTCAAAATAGGGATTTCCCATTACATAATTTTGAATTTAAGGTATATTTCCTCCACTAGATTTCTTCTATCTTTGCAATTCACAATGATATCCAGATAATATACATGTGGAGAAAGCTCTTTTCAGATTTTTACTCATCCTTTTTCTACTAAATATTCTTCCTTAGTACATTTTATAGCTTAGATTTAGGAATGCACTTTGTTGCTGCTAGCTAGGTTAGCACATTGGTAGAATATTCATGAGTTGATAGAGCCCAGTTTCATTGAGCACTATTCCTAATGTATTCAACTGCTTAACTGTGTATGGAAATGTGTGCATCATTACACATTTTACAATATTTTATGATTTATATTCTTTTACTGATTCAGTAATTTTTTCATTTTATTTTCTGACTTAAGTATATATTAAATCATTTGTTTATGTACTGTTTTAACTCATTTTATTGCATATATTTCAGTTTTAAATGCTTCTTAAAACATTCTTGACATATCATCATTATTATTCATTACTAAATTATTGATGCTAGTGCTTACTGTAATTAAATATTTTGAATCTGTCAGCATGTCTTTACAATTTCCACAATTAATACTGTAAACCTGTACTAACGAGTAAGCGTTTTGTTTTATTATTTATGTTAAAATCCTGATTTGCTATTATTAACCTAAATAACTTTTTTAATCTGATCCCACCACTGTCTGGGTCCATGAACCAGACAGAGCCACTATTCAGAGTAATGTTAACATTTGCTATAATCAGTTGAAGCAATGTAAACAGATATATAAAAGCAAAGATGAAAATCTGGGTCAAATTATTATAACAATTTACTAAAATTAGATACATGGTACTACCTTTCAATTTATTTGTGTACTGTATATAAGTTAGGTAATATCAAAATTCAATACAGAGTGATCTTATAAAGAGCACGTAGATTATTGTGAAGTAATCACATCACTTCTGCACTTAATAGCAAATTTATTCATTAATATGGGAGAATATGTTTTGGCAACTAATTTGCCATTTAAAAGACTTTTGTAATATATATTTTTAGCATCATTTATTTAAAAAAAAGAAAAAATCAAAATTTACCTTATTCAAATCAGACACACTCAATGTTTCATATACATTTAATTTTAATGCTATCAGTTTGGAATCACATAGAAGACAATTCAAAAGTTGCAAATGATCTGTCTCCATTATTCTGGAATATGGTTATCATATTGTGAAACCGCAAAATGACAACACCTCTAACCAACTAGGTGCCATGGATTTCAGCCTAAAGTCTTAAAAAGAATTCCTAACTATAGGAGTTATAGGTTCATCAAAATTATTATACATTTGAAAGCCTTGTGACTGTTTTATTACATTGTAAGGATTAAACAAAGTTTAAATTGGACTAAAATTTTAATCTAAAATATGTCTGGAAGTTATTTAATTAAAATAAATTGGACATAACTGATTATTAGTATTATTATTGGATTATGTTTCTCTCAAGTAAAATGTGAAGTAGGATATGAATTACTAAGGTCATGGTTAAGAAAATTTTTTTTTCAAATACTGGTAATCAAATTCAATAGATTTGAATTTGTGATGTACAGTAATAGAAGGATTACTTCAAGCTGTGCTAAATTCACAGCATAACATAATACAACAATACAGAATCAGACACAGAAAATGTAAAACAATGCTAAAAATGTAGTATTGAAAGTAGAAACGTTACTTAATTGCTGATATAATTGATCTGGTAGCCAGCTTCTGAATTCTAAATTTAATGCCATGTTGTTACCAATAAAGAAAATTTTTCATTTTTATGTCAAAGTGAAAAAGAAAGTCCAATCACTAGATGGCAAACAAAACAGAATTCACAAAAATGCATGCAGACAATAATTTTTACTCCAAAATGAGCACTTCTCTGCATAAAGAAGTACATTAGAGTGGAATTATTATATTTCAATCTATTGTTCTGGGGGTGTGAAATCAAATCTGGACAAGCAACTCCGCAGAAATTTTTTATGAGTGGTCTTGTCCTGGATTTGTTGGTCTTTGTACCTCACCATTTGGCTGTCCCCATTGTTGGCCTGACCAAAATCCATATGGTTATGGAGAAAAAAGCCTCGGTACACAAAAGACAGAAAGAGCATAAAAATAAATAGAATATTTACTTTTGTGCATTCTTTAAAAATTATTTAAAAATGAAAAACAGACTTTTGAAATTTGTTTTTTAATTAGCTCTGTTAATAATCCTTCTGAGATCAACAACAAGTATTAGATTTAGCAATTTTTATAATATATATTTTAGAAATTTATAAGTACATTTCTAAAATCCAATTCAAACTTCTTTTCTCAAAGAAAAAACATTTTTGAAAACACTAGTGCTTTCGGGTTGCTTGCTTATTATTAGGAGTCAACAAGAGATACTCGTGTTTACTCTTGCATAGCCAAAAGAAATTCAGGTTTTCTAAAATGATTTTGCTCTAAGAAAAGCAATTTGAATTGGATATATGTTTAAAGTATTTCTTTGACAGATCTGTAAATTTCTGAAAGAATAAACTATACAAAAATTATCAAAAAGATTCAGACTTAAACAGTACTGGTAAGTTTTTGGTCTCAGAAAAAAAGGACATTCCACAAGATATTAATTTCAATAGTATTTAGAGCTAATATCTAAAAAGATAATCATTAAATATCAACTTCCCAAAACCCGATGTATTGATACTAAGCCAAATGATCACCATAATTTCTAGTTTCTAATTACTGATATAGCATATTAATAGCTCGATTAATTACAGTGATCATTTGGCTTGATAATCATTAAGTATGAAATTTTTATTTAAATTTTAGTTTTGAAGGTTATTAAATTCTTTAAAATGATTTCTAGAAGAGAGAGAATTTCTTTGCACATTAGCAAAGATGCATTACAAGAATAACAGATGTAAGATACTATGATACATATAAAAAAAAATAAGACACACACTTACTATTATAAACTAAAATCTTGAGTGAGAATTATTATAACAAAATGATTATGAATGTAAAATAAAGGTAAGAAACAATAATATTCAAGAAAATGCAAAATTTGACTTACAATTGAATTTCTATAAAAATTTCCTCAAATTTTTATCCTAATGAAAATCATAGAACAAATGAAAAATGATACTTGTCAATTCATAGAAAAATGGAAAATCTGAATTCATTTCCATTCAATAAAAATAATTTAAACACTTAACTGACTGATCCATACCAAAATTAGATTTATCATCAATAATGCAAGTTTAATATGAAATATATTTAAGATATCAAATCAACAAAACTACAGATTTTCAGGAAGAGGAAAAAAGTAAAATATAAAATTTTATTAGATAATTATTGACTGTTGATTTTTAACATATTAAAATTAAATGTTGAATTCTACAAAGAATGATAAAAAAATATACAGGATGGACAGTGGTAAAGAAAGTCGTTCCCCGGCCATTTATTTCAAAAACTAATCAGTAAATTACTGTAGACCTTTTGCCAATGCATACTATATTGAGTATGTACTAAACAATGGTGCAAATTTCCGGCTCTTCACACACTTCTATTAGAGAAACCTGTTGTAATCTTAGCCCATAATGAAAATAGGGCAACATTATATTTTTTCATGTGCTATAATTTTTTAATTGACAAACTATTATCTTTTAGTAGGGCCTACATTCTGAAATATCAAGTGGGATCTTGAAGCAGGTTGTCAAATCCGACAGGCAAATGTGTAACATGTAAGGAGTTGCAGTGCATCACTGCATAACACAAGTGCAATGTGGGGGGTTAGGGTTTCTCATTTCCCGTGATTCCAGGATAAAAGTAAACTGTTTCCCAGGATCCCAGGAAATCCCAGGAGAGAATTAATTATTTTTAAGATATACAAAAAAATCAAATGATATAATTATTTTTCATTTTTTAAAGTAATTTAATACATTTGCAACCTCCAAAATCATATTAATAATGCTATGTAAAATATATATTAAAACTTACCTTTGAATTACGTAGAAATTTTCACAAATAGAAAAAAATTATTGAAGTTTGTTGGAAACTGCATACAACAACAACAACAACAACAACAACAACAAAATGCTTTGAATTGAGTTGAAAATTTAAAAAAAATGAACTTAGGTCAAACTTCTAACTTAAAAGGAAATTTTCGTTTTTTAAATAAAACATAATACAAAATACAGTCAAACCTGTTTTTATGCGGGGGATAGGGACCGCATTAAAAAAGACGCATTAAAAAAAAAAAAAAAAAAAAAAAAAAAAAAAATCGCACGAAACTTCACGAATGGCTGTAAAAAATAGTTTTCGCAACACAATTAAAAAATATTTTTTTTATGCGGTCAACAGGGACCGCATAAAAAAAGTCTCACATAGAAAATAACTCAAAACCGTACGAAATAGAATTTATTGACAACAGATGTCAGCACTTGACTGCATCGTCTGGTCTATCGTCTGTTTTACATATTTTTGTCCAGGTGGTGTTTTGTTGACTTAAAAAGTAAATTATTTCATTTTTCGCATATTCATGCAATAATATTACTATAATAAGTGCATTTATGCTATAATAAGTCAACGTGAAACATGACAAATCGCACGAAACTAGTCACCAACTATACCGCACAAAAAAACCGCATAAATTAAAAATTCGCATTAAAAAAATCGCACAAATAAAAATCGCACATAAAAAGAGCGCATAAAAACAGGTTTGACTGTATTATCATAAAAATTTACAATAAGATTTTAAAAAGCAAAGATGGTCAATATTCTGATCACTCAATCTGATTTTTATTATAGTAATGAAAAGTCCTTCTACCATGAGAATGTCCTTCTGATTCAATTGATGTGAGTGGAATCGTGTTTAATGCATTTAAGAGAAGACAGATGTTATGTGTTTTATCACCTGTAGCCTGGAAGATTTCTAGTTTGTTTTTGAGATTGTAGTACTTATTTTCCTTTCTAGTATTCTTGATTTGTTCCTTGGCTGTGGCTGCTTTAATAGCGGCATCGAGCTTATATATCCTGATAATTCGTTTGGCTTTAATAATCAGGTTTATGAAGAAAAACTTCATACTTCCTACTCATTTGTATCCTTGTCCAATCTGCACAACCTGGTGTTATGCAGTTATTGAAGCATACTGGGCATGGTTAAAAATTAAGACAGCATAAGCACAATTATTCCATATATTACAGGTTCTGACAAGTAAAGAATTTTCAGAGTCCTGCCACAAATAAGGCTATATATTGATTATTGACCATTTGTGACATGCCATAACAAGGAAAAATTAAAAAAAAACTAATAAGTAGGTTTAAAATTGATAAATACAAATGTATTCTGACAGTTCATGAGTTAATTATACTTTCTATTTGCAAAATTTCCTCAACTTTAGCACAAAATAAGAAAAAAGTGAATTTTTAAGAAATTTGTGGGATTTCTCAGAATAAAAAACAACCAGGATCCCGGGAGAGAAACAGAACAGAACTTTGATGTCATTGCTAATCTAAACTAAACAGAAGAGTCAACCACAGGGTTGACTGTTCTGTATAGTTTAGATTACAAATGATCCAACTTAATAGAAAATACTAAATGCCATTAAATAAAACAGCACCTAATCTAATCACCATAACACTGCTAACCCTTAAACCAGGGATTGTGAACGTTTTTGAGCCCGCATACCATATTTAAGCATATTTAGTTTTAAAGATGTTTATGCGTGCCAAAGTTTTAGACTTCAAATAAACATATTTAAAGAAATTAAATGAATATGCTTTAATTAGAATAAATGTAAAAAAGCTGGCTGAGAAAAGGGTCATCGGGTGATAAACCAAAAGGGTGATTGCAAAGACAGGTGATAAATCGAAATTGTATGATACATTAAGTGTCAACTATGTCTTTTCATTTACATTCTCTTGAGTGTTGTGAAGTATTTTATAGCCTTTTCATGTTCTACATCTTTCTAATTGACAATGTTCCCCTATTTTCATTAAGAATTGAGATTATTACAGCACCTACTGAAAAAAAGATGTGAATTTCTGCCCACTCCAGCCCATCATTTCATACATGCTTGACATAATATGCATCATCAAAAAGTCTACAGTGATTGCCCCATTAGTTTTTAAAAAAAGTAACCAGGAAGGACTTTTGTTAACACCCTTTATGTTAATATCATTATAGGACATTAAGTGAATGTATTTATTTTGGATTTAAAACTCGCTGTCTCTGTTTACTAATCTTCATAAATTTTGTTATTGATCCAACAGCAAGTTCATTATTTATTCACTTATTTCTGACATTAATTCCTGTAATTGCAGTTGCTTTTCATTTAAAATTATATTTAAAGTGAAAGAAAAAGAAAATTTTTTTGTTTCATCAAATATGTCAAATTACTCAAAAAATTATACACATTAGCTTTTTTTATTGCTGTTAGAATTTTACAATACTAAAATATATGCACATGAAATTTGAAAATGGCTCGTAATGAAGGAACTTAAGATGAATATGACGATATATACCAGTAGTTCTCAACCTTTCTGAGGCTGTGAAACACCATTCATATACTTTTTATTACACGGAGCATTAGCATCAACATATTCAAAAGCTGATAAGCAATTCGATGTTTACTATTCTCAGAAAACAATAAAGCAATAAACCAATAAACTTTAATATATTGAATATTAAAAAAAAAAAAAAAAACATGGAATTGTCTACAAATATAGCAATGGGAATAAATTTGAATAAATACTTCAAAATCTTTTCTTTCATGGAACACTTGAGGTAGGTTTGCCGAACACTGGTTAAGAACCACTGATATTTACAATGAAATCATTATGTCTCATTAAGAACTGAATGACTCACAGGTCAGATTGATATTAAAATATAATAATCAAATTAGAAAAGCAGATATACTAACAAAGAAAAGACAATAAATAGGAAGATTGAGATCTTTCTAAATAGATGGAGAAAAGCATATAAACATACAATGCATATTCTTTCTTCTCTGGGCTGATAATTTTGTCAAGTATGCAAAATTTTTATATGTCAATTCTTAAGTACAATGCACAATTTGATTGTGGATGTAATTAACCAAGTGGAAAAAAATTCAAAAATGAAAATTAATGGAAATTAAAAATATCTTCTCATTTCCATTACATTTAATTAGCAGACATTAAAAATGATAGGATTGTAGCAGGAATTCCTTAAATATCCGAATGACTTAAATATTAAACAAATGTAAACAGTTATTATGCCAGATTATATGTAAATGAATTCCTTGATACAGAATTGTTTCTACTATTTAATATTCAAAAAATAAAAACTGTATGATGAATTTTGTAAAATAAACATAACAAACGATTTTCTTTCAATTTCTTAATTAAAAAAAAATTCAATAGTAGTCCTTTTTTTTAGAAAATCGAAAATGTTTAGTTCATTAAAAAAACGAACTAACTTCCAGTAGTTTGAAGATTATGCGAGATTTTGGGATTTTGAAGATAAAGGATATAAGCACTCTTGAAAACTACTTAAAGAACTAAAGCTTCTTGACTCTTATAAAGAGATGTGTGGTTTTTTTTAAATTTTGAAACATTTAAAACTTTTTTCCTTCCACTTTTTTAATGAAATTTCAAGGAGTATGATCTTTTAACATATTGAAAGTTACTCAATCAGCCAGGTGAACAAATGTATAGAAACATACATTGTTAAATATATATGTACTATATATGCAGGAAAACTAATTTTTTTCTAAATGTTAAAATTAAGGACAGTATATTCGTTTGTTGGTAATATCCACGTTTAATATTTTATTTGTTCATAATTATGTATGTACAGTACATAACAAGATGTTTGGAATGGGGGGAAAGACAATTTTAAGGAAAAATCCAATTATCCAGATATTCTGCATATCTCCATAGCCTGAGGTTCCAATTAATTTGGATAATTGGAGAAGTTTTACTGTGTAACATTTATATTTGCATCTGGAATATTTGCTAGCAGGATGGCCGAGGTAGTTAATGAGTCAGGTTATTGCTCTGGGAGACCCAGTATCAATCCAGGTGTGCAATTCTTAGGAATTTTTCAGAGAGAGGTGGTCTGTCAGGTCCAACCTCACTACCTGGTCATGCTATTGAGAGTCTTAAAGGGTTTTTTTTTTTCTAATGTACAAGGTGGAAAAAGTTAAAATAAAAAAAACCTGGAATATTCATTAACAAACAGATGGAATTAAAATACTGTCTTAATTTTATAAAAACTATTATTTTATTTTATCCTAAATTAAATCTATCATTATATAGATGTAAAATAAAAATATTTAAATTTTACAAAAAAATATATATTTTTTCTTTCATTTAAATCAGACTATTTCCATGTGCAATATGGAGATATATTTTGGAAATTATGTAACAATAAACAAATATAATTATAGAACAAATGCCCAGAAGTTATTTAATTAAAGTGAATTGGACATAACTGATAATATTTTATGTGAGAGAAACATAATCCATAATAATAAAGCAGGCTTTGTATTGCTAAGGTTTATTTAAAACATTTGTTTTAGCCATAAGTTAATAAATATTTTAAATAAATTACAGTAACTACAAGGAAGAGCTGTGTTAAATTCATAGCACAGCATGATACAATGACACTGAATCATTCATATTTACTCTGTTAAGAATGAGTTGACTAACTAAAGTTAATTTTAAAAAGAACAAATATTAACGCAAAATAATTCATTAAAATGTGATTTTAAAAAATGAAGCGTCGGTAAAAAAATTAATGTAGAAAATCGGAAGTTAAATTAAACTAATTATATGTAACAAGAAAACGGATAAATGTGATGTAATTAATAAGGAGTTAACATAAAAAAAATCAGAAAGACAAAACTAAAAAATTTAAATATATAATCTAATCTTTTCCTCTTGTCTCAATCATACTTCAAGATAAAATGATAACTGCTTGAAGGAAATTTTTGCTAACAATAATTCTATTAAAATTTAAATTTTAATATATTCTGAATTAAAAATACAAACTAACTTACCAACAAAATAAGCAACTCGTTAATATGTATAGTTTATATTATATATATAATATTGTTCATTAAATTTTTATAGAAAATACAAAGTGTATACACCTATACCATAAAAATTAATGAACTATATCATAAAACATAAAAATATTTTTTTATAACCCCACCCTTTAAAACTTATGTGCATGCGTCTATGTATATACCACTGTCTTTGTTAATAATTTAAAATATAATAAAAGAAGAAATGTAAAATTTAATTAACATTAATAGCAACTCATTTTTCATTCTGCATTCTTTCAAATAAATTTTCATTATATTCTCCAACTTAATTTCAAAAATAAATTTGTAAAGACTTATCTTTCTATTGTAATGCAATTAATGGAAACCTCTAGTTATTTCTTTTAATGTAAAAAACACAAATTATAGTTTAAATATGAAAGAAACTATGACAGCTTAGGTATTATAGTACAGTTGCATGTACTGTACATCATACAAATAACTATAGCCTATAATTTAATCAATAGAAACAATGTCAAACAAACATAATTAAGGATATATGAAATATTATCCAAGGTCACATCTTTCTAAATTTAATTTTAACGTTTAGAGGAAAGAACATGATTTAAATTACATTTATATCTGATGTGAATTATTTTAAGAAGCACAGTACTTAGAGATTTCTGTGAAAACATTCATTCTATGTATCGGGCATATCAAATTTTATTACTAGAAATTTCATATCTCATTTGTATAATGGATATATGATTTGTGGATTTATAAATAGATGAAAGACAGTTTATAATAAATTTCAATTCAATTCAAAATGCTTTCCTTGGAGTAAATCTTCTTAGAAAACTTACAAAGTCTAAGAAGTTTTCATTTCCAGCAAAGTAGTTTGAAGTGGATTAATGTTTAAGAAAGCTCCTCACAAGTAAATTTCAATTTTATTCTACTTTCATTACTAGCAGAAAAAGAATTTTAAAAAATCAATCAATTTTTAATTTTATGGATTTATCTTTTCCAATATTTTTATTCTAAGGCAAGTTGTTATAATGTAAATGATCTTCAATTCTAAATTAATTACTAGTACTAGTGTTAATATATGACTCTCAGAAATGATGATATTCAGTGTTGGCTCAACAGAAACTTGCACCTGAGGTTAAACTGACTTTTTCTTCCAGTTTCCAAAACAGTTGGCAATAGAAAGCATTTCTACTTGTATGAACTATTGTAAACAGCTTTAAAGTATATTAATAAGCTGAATACAATGAAGTTCCGTAATTTTTTTTATTCTTTTAAACATTTTTGGCTCCCCTCTCATTTTGCCACTTGAGACAGCCATTTCATCACCTCACCCATCAAATTGGTCCCATTCAAATTAGATAAAACCTTTTTAGTGAGTGTGCTTCAAACCGTATTACAAATAATATTCAGTCACCATATTTTCACACAAATAAGAGCATGCTCTGTTTTTGTATTTTTGAAACATGCACTCTGCTTCACTTATAAGAACATACCTCATATATAATAGAATGCTCTTATTTGTGCCAGCACTGCACTTATATGCATGGAAATATGGTAATAGTTTGAGTAGGTGTTGAGACAGAAAGACAAGATTTGATGATTAACAAAATACTGCAGATACAGAAATTGTCTCAAAGTAGTTGCAGTACTGATTGAATAAATATATCAAAACTTAAGTTTTATTTTTTTAAGTTCATTCAATCAAATAATTTGCTAATAATAAGTGTCATTCTGTAGGTCATTATGCATCATCACACAGAATGGATCCTGTGGGTTATTTATTAAAAAGGACTCGTATTATGAGATTTGACTCTGCAATTCTGTTTTATGTAAATATCAGGTAAAGTAGATGTTAAAACTAATCCAGATATTGAAAAATATTTAAATCACGAATTAATTCTTGTAAAATATAATAATTTAATATTTTGTCAGTGTCTAGGTAAATCTACTTTTCACTTTGACTAAAAAATTCAAATTTTAAGCCAAATTTTTGCATTAACCACTAAATAATAATTATAGTAAAGCAAGAAAAAAAAAATTTATAAAAATTTCAAAAAATTACAATAAAAAACAGAAAATAAGTGTATGATTATGTCAGTAATAGTAATGAATAGAAGGTAAAACTTGTGTCTGAAATTAATAGTCTCAGGTTCTCGTTGTGGAGGAACTGCTTCACCAATCTACAATTCTTGTTAATAACCACCGAGTTCACTGTATGTTGATAGATTAAGCATTGGAAGATTAAAAGTTCAGATAAAGCTGCTATTTCCAAACCGAATTAAAGTCGCAAGTTTTTGTTGCTATTATGACAGGTAGGACCAAAAGATTTGTCTTATGTTCCAATGTTGACTTCAAAGATAAAATTCTGCTGATGACATTAACATAAAATTCTAACCACTAAATAATAATAAAGCAACAATTCTTTACTTGAGGAATGTATCTTTAGCAATTATACACTTTTTTAGTTCAAACAATTATACTCACCCTATCACTCGACAACTTAATCTATGGAGACTATTTTGTAATGATAGAGACCCACATGTGCACTGGAGAGGTCAGGCGTATACAAGATTCTCCTCAAACTCAGCATTTCATGCATTCTAACACATTATATAGGGGTGACTCTCAGAATGTTATCTCATTTCAAAGAACACTAAAGAAACATATTACATTGCAAGCAAACTACTGAACTTGCTAAGTCAGTATTGACTGCCTACTTTCAATCCCTTTGGTATGAAATTCAGCTAATTCATCCCTGTGGTGACAAGAAATTGATTTAATTATGTAAAAGTATGCATTCTGAACAATCAAACATGTAACAGTCCTATATTTGTACTGCCTGAGATACTGCCTTAGCTTCTGATTATTTCCTATTTTATTTTTATATTTATCCCACTATTGTAAATATTTTAAATCTTTTTTACTTATAGTGTAAATATTTCATTTTTTGAATTATAAAAAATAATTATAATTTAGGTCATAGTTTATATTTATTTTAAAATTTTTGTTCTATTCAGATATGTTGAATTTTGCTCTTGCCATGCGGCATTCAGTTTACCAAATGATGGTGAGCTTGTATATTGCTAAAAGTACTCGCATGTTTCGTTCATATGTTTTGCTTATTCATCAAAATTTTGTGTTGGTGTCGTCGGCAGAATTTTTCCTTCTATTTTAAAAATTATGATTAAGAAAATAACAACATTTTTCATTTCTGTAATTTGTTTTTCTGCTTTAACCTTGACATAAAAATTAATGACTGAGGGATGTGTCTAAAGTTCAGTAATCTACATGAAATTGCAATTGTAAGGAAGTAATTTGTAATTATTTCATTGCTACATAGGAGTCAATAAGAATGTTATTTTGTAATTTCTATAAATACAATTGTACTAGGATATGCCCCAATTTCAAAGAAAATTCAAGGGGTGCTTATGGTGCTGCATGAACCCTTAATACCAAAGCAATCAGTTTTTATTACTTTTAAATAAAAATAAATATAATAATTCATATTGCATGACTTCAATGGTTATATAAACTGAAAAAAGCAGAAATATTAAAATTGATATTTCTTGGAAACACATATTGAAGAATCTAAAGATAATTGCATGCAAATTAAAAATAAGTCATTCCGGTAATTTTTAGTGAAAATAAGAAATGTAATGATTTTATACTTTTCTATTCCACCTTTATGAATCACACCAAATACAGATCATGCCATACTTTATAAAATTTAGAATCAATCTTTAAATTCAAAATTATTCATCTTCTATTTAAAAATTTTATTTAAGAATATAAAAAGCCAATGAAAGGAGAATGGAGTAAAAGTTAGGTAAGTAAAGTAATTCTAAAGGTAATTGAGTAACATTTTCCAAAAAACAAGAGCTGATGATTTCTTGGTTCCCTGTGAATCTACCTTGAGCAGCATCCATATTCTCAAAATCCAGGATACACCATGCACTTCTGAAGAAGGTTGTTTAACACAACTGAAAATGTTCGAGAATTAAAATTGTACTGTATGTTAGAGATCTGAGTGGTAGTAGTGTGGTTTACCATGTTTAAAGAACTTTTTGTCACTGTTACAGCTGCTTTGTTGATGATGAAAATTTTCAAGTTCCAGGCAAAGATTTTTTTCACATGAATATTGTTTTTTAATATTTTTTCAAAGAAAGTTTTGAATTTATTTCCAACAAAATTCTCCGACATGCCGTTATTATAAAAATTCACTTTTTGAATTATTATTATTTTTATATAGACTCTAATAAGGCTATTCCATTATTATTAATCTTTATGTCGGAGATAAAGTGGTAAAAAGGAATTTCTGAAATTTAAAACTTTTCATTACTTCTTCAATTATTATTTCTACTTTTCAAGGTCTTTTTGATTTTATAAAAAACTTACTGTTCCTATCATATCATAACGTTTTATTTAATACATTACATGCATGATGTTCTGCATAATAAAATTTCTAATTACAAATGTTTTGATAATGACTTAGCAACTTCGTTATATGAAAATTTCATTTTGTACTTTTTTTCCCTTAAACAGTAAATTTAATGTTATTCTGTTTGTGTAGAAGCAGCGATGGATTCGAAACAAACTTTATATTAAGTTTATGAGAAAGAAAAGGTTATGTTACGAATACATAAAACACAAAATATTTAGATAATATCTTGAAGTGTATTAGGTATTGTATACAATTTAATACTAAATACACTTCAAGATATTAGGTATTGTTAGGTAATTGTATACAATATTAGGTATTAAAATTTCGAAGAAATTTTAATACCTAATATTGTATACAATTTAATACTAAATTCAAATGTTTACATTAGTCGTTTCTTTGGTTAAGTAGTAACACAGTCTTTAATTATATCAATAATAAGCGTCCACCAAATAATTAAAACAGACGACGAGAATTTATTTAAGTAGTAGTTTTTGGTCGAGTGCAGTGTTTATCCTGGCTGGTCTAATGTCATTTCTGTGTTCTTTCGACCTTAGAGTGCGTGTTTGTCCAATCCCATATAACTACTAATCAATTGTTTGTCGATTTGTCTTACAATCACTTCACTTGAAATTGAAGTTTAATTGTAGCTTTAATAAAAGGTTTCTTCTTTATTTTGAGAAAAATTATCTATTTTTACTTTTTATTTAAGGCAAATAATTTCCATCATATTATTACAGTTTATCAATCAATATCATTCAATTTCAATCAAAATACTTAACTAAAATTAAAATATGAAAAAAGTTCTACTTTGAAATCTCTTTTTTAATGTAATTTTATTTGATAAAAAATTTATATAGTCTATTTATATATGAAATGTCCCATATATCTAAATTTTAATCTACATACTGTGTTATATTTACCTATAAAAAAAAAAATATATAAAAAAATCACTTATCTGCTATTAAATTAGTTTCAACTTATATCCAATATAAAATGACAATTTTTAATATTATCTGGCAAAGAAATAAATGCACAGAAACTATGTTCATTTAGAAAAATTCATAATTTTGCTGTTAAATTAAAAAAGCTTTGCATGAATAAATTTAAATTAGGAGAAAAATGCAAATTTACTCTAAAAAAAATGTAAACTGAGAGATTACTGCTGAGTTCTGGTCTAGTGAAAACGGTTTTTAAACATTCAATTAATTTTTATATTAAACCAGATATTTTTTTTAATATTGATTTAAAAAACGTATATGAATAATGTATATAAATTTAATACTATATATAAATTCTTTACTAATAATATAGAGCAAGAAAAACAGTAATAGTTCACTTTACTTTAAAAATAAAAATATAATTATTTCTACGATCTCATTCCATTAGACATCCACTCTTTATTTTTAAAACAACTGATTATTTTCCGCACGCACTTGATTCCCGTCTAAACAACTTAAGGACCCCTGAATTACTAAGAGCGAAATCTATTTAAAACAATAATACATTTTAATCCTCCAGATCTTATAAGATGTAAATTGAATCGAAGTAAAATGCAGCAGAATATATATATATATACATTTTTTATTCATACCGTGCTTTCCGACTCATTGATCCATAATTTTCAATTTCGATCAAAACCCAAGGTACTTAAACTGATTAAATTCTGACCGATTGTTGATAGCGCTAACATTACCAGCTGTTCGAATTAACGTTAGATTACTTTATTAAACCCTTTAATTACGCTTTTATACAAATTAATATAAACAAAATGGTACGACCCGGCGATAAATTTTATCAACTTTTGTTTTCCCTCCCCCTCCCCTTCTCTCTTTTATCGTTATTTAATGATCTGTTTACCTTTATCCGTAACTGAATCATTTATGAGATCGAAACAAACGAGTGCCGGGGGAACGGGAGAAACAAAAAAATAGAAAAAAATCGATAAAATATCAATCGTATATAAAGAAGAAAGTATACTTCTTAGCTCCGGTCTTTAAATAAGAATCGGGTCAAAACAAGTTAACGGAACGACGTTAATTGTGAACGCGAAGAATTTATGGCAGAAGCGTAACGTAGGGGAACCTCGTTACGGGAAATTATGTTACTGGAGAGAGTGACGATCCAGTTTCTATAACGAATACTGCGCTCGCTCTATTTAAAAATAAGGGAGTCTCGGCTTCTTATCACACACATACAGACAATCCGCATCTCGTGACTTCTCTTTATTACGAAAAGGGAGAGTAGCCAGATGTACGGGGAATAGATGTAAGTGAAAGCAAAAAGGGGGAACCAGTACTGTACAGTACATCCAAACTGTTACTTATTTAAGCAACACGCTTCTTGGCTGTAGAAACTAGACGGTCGTGACGTCATGTCGCATCGAAGAGGTTGCAAATCGATCCATAGTTCGGTCTGTCCGAGAAGGAAAGATAAAGGATTTATAAAAGCGCAGATTTTTCTTTCCATTTCCTCCAAAAATGACTTTGGAGTGTCGCCCGAGGCTCGGAAATCCTTCCAATTAATCCGACTATTTTCTGTTTATTTATATCCCAGATTTAACGCGTTGCTAAACTAATTATCATTATTATTATTATTCGCGAAGAGGAGAATAATAAAAGACAGCCAGAAACGGAGACAGGACTGTTATATCTCCAACTCCCACGGGAAAAATTTAATCGTTAGAGATTCGATATCGGATCCTACAAGAAAATTCGATGTAGCGTGATTGATCAAGTGAGATCGAAGTAATCCTCGCTTCTAATCTACAATTATTATTAGGATTAAACTCGACGGCGCGCCTATAAGTAACTCGTACATTTCACATGAATTTAAGCAACGTTACGTAATTTTTAAGTACTTCAAGAAGATATTTTTTCTTTTCTAGAAGATAAATTATATATTTAAATAATTACTCACCCTCCCTTCGCTCTTCCAATAAATAAAAAATCCATATTCGTCCACTTTAAACAAGGCGTTAGGCTCGTAAACCACTTGCTCCTTTTCCTATCAACATAAAAAGGGGGGACCATTCACATTTTTCAACAAAGCGTTTTTTTTTCTCTTTCTTTTATTTAGATTAAACGTTTTATTTATTTATTTATAAAACGTGTCAAGTTAAATTGCGACTATCGATAGTAAATCCTTTGGTGACAAATTGAATTTGACATTTGTTTAGACTCTTCGATCCTTACCACTCGAGTTTAAGAAATAGGAAGAGAAAAGATGTAAGCTAATACTTTTAAAAAGATCAATGGATTGTACTATCGGTCTGTCGGTCGGAAAATAATCGAATTAAATAATTAAGCGCTTTTTTTTTATTATTTATTTTCTTAAAATGGAGAACGGAAAAATCCTATCTGTTTAACATTTCATGCCTTGGGTACTTAAATATAAACTCATCAGCATGTGAATGAAGTTGTTAACTAATTCAATTAATCACAATTAATGTAATTAAATCAGAGGGCGTGATGAGAATGATTTTATACAAGTCTTTCACAAGGAAAGAAACTAAAACAGAGATCCGGATAAGGGCAATAGAATAATAAAAAAAAAAATTATTATAATAAAAACTTTATATACTATAATCGATACGCATTAAGCAAATTACGGCAATAAACAATAATCCATAAAGTTTCAATTATTATAATGTGTGCGTACATTCTTGTTTGAGTGAAGCGCTGTTGATTCGATTTATGTAGTTTTTTTGGGGGGAGCATAAAAATGAGGGAAGTGGTCATTAAAAATGATCTTTCCGTGTCGAGAAAATGTCATCCGTCATTGACCCGACGGCCATCGCTGAAACTAGTAAATGTAATGTCAACTCGAGTGATAAACGACTTTTATCAGAACAACACAACTGGATTGTAGGTTGTTAATTAATTGTTTGAACGGAGAATAAAAGCATTAATAAACCATGAATTTATGTTTATACATAAAGAAAAAAAATAATAAATTAGGACGCGTATACGATTTGGTCCTTAAAAGGGCGTTAATGGCATCGTTCCGTCCGTCCGGCTTATTTTTGCTTCTCCCGATTTACGAGAAAATTTAAATGGCTAGCGTCTTTATCGCTTTCTTCCGTTTTCCTACTTAATTTATGAAGCGTGGAGAGAATTCATATCGATGTATTTGCATGTTATGGGACAAATTTACATTTCAGTTGTGTAAAATAAAATAGGGGGGAAATGGAAGCGGAAGCGGAATTTGAAGCTTGATCGTTAAATTTAGTAACGATATAGTTTCGTGGAGAAACGTCGATGTTTTCAGTCCTTTTCATTTCCAGTTTACGATGGTATATTATGGAATTTTTATTTACTTTTTGTTAAGTTTAGCAATTCGAAAAACATGTACGCTCAAATGCGTGTTTATACACCTTTGTTTATTTTATGTTATCATCATCATTCCCCGCAAATTTATAGTCTCCTATAAAAAAATAACGATAATATTTTATGAAAATAAAACAAAAAATTCGATTGATTAAACCTTATCTCGTTCGATAATACCCTCAGCTACATACCAGAAAAAACAAAATGATGACTTTCTGAAAAAGGAAAAATCTTTTTTAAAAAATCCAATCACTCAAGGACGAGGCGTCCTTGTAGAGCACGCTTGCATTTTGTGAAATTAACTTGTATGTTCAATAATTTTAATAATATTTATTAATGGCGATCAGTAATAGTGCGGGTGATTGATTACGCTCGACTATACAGCTTTGCATAGTAATCGATGCGAGCCCCCCATATTGATCATAGCTAGCGCTTCAAATTAATTAAATTAAGCATATATTACTTTATTCTAAGAATTGCTCGGCATGCTTACTCTTAAAACGTAATTTATTGTTAAATGCTGAAATTTCAGGCATAAAAAAAAAACCAGAAGTATTGCTTAAGAGGAGCAGAGTTCAAGGACGTCGAATTGTTAAAAGACAAGTTCTTTTCATTTTTTCCTGGATAATACATATAGGAAAAGTGGCAAACTTAATCGCCATCAAACAATTTTTATATTTAAATTCCTACGTCCGTGCTTAGATTTCTAAATGGCCTACGCTCGTAGGAAAGATAAAACCGCCATTCCACTACAATAATGGTATTTCGGATTCCTTTCTGTTCCACTTAAGTCTATTTTAAGCACCCGGTACTGTACATCTGCGTAATACGGTAAACATTGTATAACGATTACACAATATGGAAAGTAAAGTTTTAATCCTACCTCCTCCCAACGGTCGAATATGCATCCTTTCAGTAATAATTTTGGCACGGGCCGCCTCCAGTTAAACTCGTAAGCTTTGGTCATGATCTGGCCAAGAATAACTGTAGATGTGCTTTCACATCTTCACCTGAAAAAGAGAAAGTAGGTAAAAAGCCTGATAAGTAAAATGCGGTCGAAATATCTTGTTACATTCCTTACTAGAATAATAAATATCTCGGAATTGTGAAGCGAAAAATGTCCTTTTTATTTATTATATAGGCTATATATATTTTATAAAAGAAGGTCTTAAAATTAATTTTTCAACATGATAATGGCTGCTCTCGTTCGGCTCGTATTTGCATCCGGAATTGAATGCAAACCGAGTACTTTTTCAACAGTGTTATTACTTCTTCTGGCTCGGGATTGGAATTATGTATGCGTACTGACCTAAACAAAGTATTAAAATTACAAGGAGGAGTTTTGAATTTTTAAAAGCGAAATAAAAAAGAAATGCATTTAATACTGCTTTTCAAAGAGAGAAAGTCTTTATTTTTTATTATTAAAGCGATAACAAAAAGGAGAGAAGAGTTGAATAAAAGGAAGAATGACGGATGCAGGGTCTTTATTTTTATCGCCTCTGACAGATTTACATTACAGAAAATTTTCCAAAGTTAGAAAACAGAAGAGGAGAGAAAAATAAAGAAATAAAATGAAATTTTGTCATAATAACGATGATGATAACCTTTAGATGCGAAAAAAATATAATCCCATTTATTCTTAAATAGTAAAGAAGAACTTTTTAATACGATTTTTCAGTTTTTCTCATTTAAAGTTCGAAAAACAGACTTAAAACATCTCACAAGAATCGTCTCCAGTGAATCAGTTTTTTTTTAAAAATATTTATAAATTATCATCATTCTAAACAGAAAAAAAAAACAATGAAAGATTCATCCGGGATGGAATGAATTTCAAATTATAGGAGGGAGAAAACTAATCATAATAGTTTCTGCATCTCCTGACCTAGCGAGATACACGTAAGAAGAAAATAAGTGTCGTATCATAAATATAATCAATATTAGACATATCCGCTCGTCATTACAACACGAATCAACTCCGGAAAATGCCATTACGTCATTGGGAGTGTATCCACGCGAGAAATCCTCACAGGCAATTTTCCGAAAACTTTATAAAACCTCGTTACGGTTTGACGTTTTAAAAAATAATCTATCCGTTTCCGTTTCCTCGCCCCCTATCTAATTTGCCGTATACTGCACATGTAAAATGTATATATATATATATATATATATAATATATAATATTATACATATAGAAAACCTGTTATGTAATGAAAAATTATCGAGCGAGAACGATGGGGGGAGGGGAGAAAAATCACGAAAGTATCAAGAGTGAAATAAAGCACTTTTGATCTCGTACTCCTCTGTGAGATTTTAGTATTATGGTATTAACTCATTTCTTATGAATTGATTCTTTGTGTAAATATCGCTATCAATAGGAACGTTTGCAAATATGTATACCTTTTGAAAGTCCCGATTATGGTTTTGTTAAGCATAAAAGGCATACTTTAAACGCCTAAAAAGCCGGCTTATGATATGATGTATAGATATTTAATTTTAATCTCGCGCGATGTAGATAAATTTGTTCAACAACTTAACATTCTCCCATCTATTTTAGATGTATCTTAAAAGTATGTGTATATATATATATGCAGAAATGATGGCCAAAAGTTAATTAATCATTACAAAGACTACACTGCAAATTAACCGAGTAAATACGATTGAATTAATTTTAAAATCACGTTTTACCCGAGGGTAACTAGAGCACGGTTAACCGACTTTTGAGCCACCCTTTATGCACACGTAGCATTCTCTACTTATTTATAACTACTTGCATATAGTTAAGATGATGATGTATTGTATACACGTATTTCGAATTTTGTCCAGATCACTCATAATAAAATGCCTAGAAAAAAAAATCCTTTTCACGACACGCAACTATTCAGTTAAAATGCAGTATGATATGCAAAAAGGAATTGATTAAAATGCGAAGAGCTCGCTAGGATTACTGATAATGAGACAAAACACAAAAGATGCATGTACACTCATTACACCGCAGTATGTTTTTATTATTTTTTTTCCTCCTCCTCATAACAGACTATTCGGTGTTTTAATTTATTCGAGAAACATCCCAATTTGTTTATCAAACCGAAATATAAGTTATAAATATGCTAATAAAACTTTGAAATATTTTAAATACTGGAAACATCTTTTCACGAGACGATTTTACATTGGATTATAATGATGCCAGACAAGGAGGAAGAGGAGGAGAAAAAACAAACAAATAAATAAAAAATTAGGAATAAAAATCATTAATAATTTATAAAGGCAACAATAACTTATGAATTGCAAATGATTTATTTACACTTTTGGAAGTGCTGACTCGCTCAGGAAATGTATTCAAAGCAAGTCAGCGTGTTGTTGACTGTATATATAGTTTTTTTCTTTTTTTATTACTGTTTAATCAGTGTTGGATGACTTGTATGAAAATATCTGATTAAGAGTAAATGAAGAGTCTGCATGTGTGTGTGTGTGTCATCATTCTAAATGTCTATTAATGCCATTGAATTGACTTGTAAGGACAGGTTGGAAAGTGCAATATGTACAAAAGTAAAGGTATTCAGTAAGTTAATTTTGTTCCGCTTGTATTTTTCTATAGCGTCCGATTTTTTCCCCTCCCCATCTTTTTTGAAGCCGTCGAAACATTCTCCTGGACGAGCTAACATCGACGAAATTTCATAATTTAAATAAATAAACATATAATCAAAAGATGTTTCTGAATAAACAAGACAATGATTTAAACAAATTTAACGCGTTTAAAAAATAACATCTTACGTGTGTTGAAACATTCGTTTCTCTGGCATTTTGAATAATTAAAAATGGTGTTTTTAGTAGAAATGTTTTCGAACAAAACCTTATTACTTCAATACAAATGTGGCACGGAGAAAGAAGGGAAGAAAGTCTTGAAATTTAATTATGTACTGTATTCACTCGTTTCGGATTTTTGTATTAAATAAATCAATTAATTATTTCTTAATTTAAACACAGAAAGGACAAAAAAGAAAAAAAACGTGTCATTAAATAGAATAAAAAAGTCTTTGTAGAGAGTGAATGAATTAAGTACTGTGTGTACTGTACATATAATTTAAATTTTTACTTACTTATTTATTTCTTTCCTGTTTTGTCGTTCGAATTTTAAATATGTAGGCTAGATAGGTGTGTTTAGCTATTCGCTGCGGCTTAAAAAACCTCATATTTTTCTTAAGATGCCAACCAACACCGGATAACCCACTAAACTATAAACGAAAACACTCTACGAATAGTGCTAATTCGAGATAAAACAGGTATTATACACAGTATCAATTTCTCTTACTAGGAAATATTTAATGCCTTATCAGATTTCAGCTTCACGGCATTACCTACAAATATTTTTAGTTTTTCCTCTCAAGGCCACGTGGGTATGGGACCGAACATACCAAACAATACCATTACTGCGGTATATGGTTTATAAAACAGAGCGTAGGCGTTAACGTATAATGAAGAAAACAAATTTCGAAAATTTAAATTTGAATTTAAAAAAAAATAAAATCTCGCGCGATCTCAAAAAATTTTGATGTATCGTGAGAACAATCGCAAATAACGTCACACGAAACCCTTTGTATCAATTGTTTTTTTTTTATTATTAATTTTTTCACATTATTAATATAAAGAAAATAAATTTATTGGTAAAATATATTTTAATATTTATTATTTTTTATTATTTTAATTAATAAAATATTAAAATATATATTTATTTTATTTTTCGATTGATTTAATTTTTATATTTATATATACACACACACATATATATAAGGGTTAAACCTAATTATATAAAATAGGAGATTTATTAACTTACCTGCGTTATTTTTACATTAATTATATATTTTCTTTTATATTTACACTATTCTCCATTACCGAACATTTCTTTAATTCTAAAATTTCGGCGATTTATAAGCGATTTTGTTCGGCGTTTGTTGCGAACGACGTTGCAGACGACACTTCGCTAAGCCTAACAGACCTCGTTTGGCTCGGGTCGCTCCATTCCACCAATCACAGGGGAGGTTGCTCTTCGTCTTCTGATGTGCCAATTAAAAAAATAACACAATTCTAAACCTTCCAATTAATATATTAATACTTGGAATGAAATAAAATGTATTAAATACGATAAATATTAACAATATTTGTTCGTTCTGCGTAATATCTTTTCCAACTTTATTGTAATTTATGTATCCTATATAATGAACGTTATAATTAGTTAAAATTCAAATAATTAACGACGTAATCACTTTTTACATTTTTTAATTTGAGTTTTTTGTGTGTATTTTTGTAAACCGTGTGACGCCATTTTGTTTTTGTTTTTTTTTTTTAATTTTCGGATAAGGCCGTACTTGTACTTTAAGCGTAATTAACACATTATCACTATTATTGTAAATTATAATTAAAAGATGCCCATATAATAATGCTTCATTAACCTACTCCTCGTAAAATAATAACATATTAATAATTCTTCAGTGTTTAAATAATTATAATTTTTTGAAATATATATATTTCCAAACTGTAAACATGTTGATAATTAGATAAACTAATTTATTTTCATTATACAGCACGTTAAAAATGTATTTTAGGTGTTGTATATTTATATATTTAAATTTTGAATCGTATGACGTCAGCAGTTAAATTTTCGAGTGACGGAAGTGACGTATTACGAAGCTAATTAGCATATTATAATAATAAAAGGTGTCGTTAAGATAACGTCCCCTTAACAAACTTATCAATAAAATAATTGTTTAAGTATTACACCTAACAATCATAAAATAAAGATCTTTTAATAATTCTTGAGAATTTTTAATAAATTATAAATATATTTTTCGAAATTGTCGACGTGTTTAAATCATAGATAATTAGGCAAAGTAATTTATTTTGATTATACAACACTTAAAAATGTATTTTAAGTGCTGTATATTTTTGAATTTTGAATCAGTATGACGTCAGTTTTGTTTTTTTTTTAAAAAAAAGTTCGTACAGCGGAAGTGACGAATTATACGCAATTTAAAAAAACCTAATTTGCATGTTATCATAATGTTGTTTAAAAAACGAAGCCCCTCTAACACATTTAATATTAAAAAAATTAATTTTGGGGACGATAGGATTATAATATACCAATGTTCTTAGTAATGATTAAAGTACTGTACAGTACGTTTGATTTAATTATAAATTTTATACAAGTTTCTGGAAAGTGTAAACACGTTTAAATCATTGGTAATTAAGTAAACTAATTAATTTTGATTAATTCGCCTTACTGAATATTTTTTAGCTGATGTAATGACTACAATTTTAATTTATTTATGGCTCTATCGACAGGAGCGACACGTGTTTTAAAATTTTGAATTTTCGAATGTAATTAACATATCATACAAATTAATTAACCAGTTAAAATACTGTACAAATGCTTTCCCATTTCGTGTTTAAACAGGAAAATAACTCGGCATTTGTCTTATATATATATTTTAAATAAATATTTTATACGGTATATTAAATAACGTGTTGTTAAATATTAATCGCGTTAGATACATTTTAATAACCGACTTAATAACTTTCGCCATTTTCAAATTATATTTACATTATTTATCGTGTTCTGAAATGGCTTTCATGATCATTTCGCATAACGCATTTTCGAATTTTCAATGTTTAATTTAAATTTGAAATTATTTTACTCTCTGTAATTGGTTAAATTTAAAATTTAGAAAATTCGACGTCACACTTAATCCGATAAGGCGTTTTTGTTACGTCACAATAAAATTTCAAAAAAAGAAAAGAATTTAAATGCATTTTTAAAAAAATTATGTCATAATATTTTCATATGCATTTGTTACGTCCTAACGTCATCATTTTCTTCTAAAATGACGTTATTTAAATTCCTCATAACTATATTTTCCTTATTCATTTGTTACGTTACAATTCAGTTTTTTAAAGCACCTTTATAATTTTATGTAATAATATTTTTGATGTTTATTATGTCACAATATAAATTTTAAAAAAATGTCTCTTAAAAAAATTCTACGTAGCAATCTTTATATACGTTTGTGACGTCACAATAAGATTAAATAGTGCTTTTAATTCCACGTAACAATACTCTTCATATGTATTGCTTATGTCACAATATAATTTTTTGAAAAATAAGTCGTTAATAAGAGAAAAGAATACTTAATTTGGTGTATATTTGTTACTTCGTTACAATTTAAAAAATCATAATTAGTTCAGTGATTTGAAATTTGAAAACTCGACGTCACAGCGATTTTATTACGTAGTAAATACGTCACAATATAATTACTGTGCAGTATTAAAGTTATAACATTACGTAGATAAATATAATATAAACACGTTAAATTATAATTTTAGTAATTGTATAGAGCGGTGTGTGATATAAATATAGTTTCTTTAATTTCGTATAAAAAAAAAGTTTTCGATGAGAAAACTGCATTTGTTCTTAATCTAATTTAGCCGCTTGTTTTGGAATTTTATTTAAACATCTGCGTGAATATTTTAAAATGACTTTTATTTGTGTACGAGTCATACATTTAATCTACATTCACGTCTGTTTGTCTGTCTGTACGAGTATTACGTGAGAAGGAATGAATCCTTCTCAGGTTATAGAATGTATTTTATTATAAGTATATATTATTATTCTGTATATACATTTTTATGTGACCTTTATTTAATATGCCTATATCATTGTGTCGAGCGTAGCCGGATATCTCTGATATTAGGCCTATAAATATGTATTTTATAAAGAGAATACTTAAAATTTAAAGTAATTAAATAAAACTAGATCGAAATCAACATATAAATATTTATCATTTTTATTTATTATTCGTTTCCTCTAAGTCACAAAACAGTATGTTAATGTCACCTGTTCCTGATTTAAATAACTTACAACTGTACTATATTTCCATTTATAACAGAACTAGAGCAGGAAAAAAATATAAAATTTCATCTGTCACCTTCTATAAGACTCTTTATTATCATTCATAAAAGGTTTTAAATCTTTTTAAAATTTCGTCACGCCGCGAAAAACTATAAACAGTGTGTTTTTTGAAGTCGCAACGTTTCAGTTTATAGTTTTTTTTTTTTAAATTTAGGAAATGTTTTAATAATTAATATTTTATTAATCTACAATTTATCAGTAATTTCACTTATGTTTAACATTATAAATTCTTCTAGATTAGTTTCAGAAACTCCTATACACATGGATGAAAAATTGCAAGTTGTATATAGGTGTATATAAACTAAGTGGGAAGTTCGTAAATATTTAAATATTAAATAGCTTATGAATTTACGTTTTAACAATTTTTCGGCTTAATTTAGAATATCCAGTATATAAATACGACCTCTCTCAAAAAACTCTGAACTATATTTATCAAGTCGCAACGTTTAAGTCTATAATTCCTTAAATATTTAAATCATATTTTAATAATTAATATTTTATTAATCTACATTTTATCAGTAATATTATACAAAATTTGAAAATTAATTATTTTTTTGGCTCGGGTTTAAGGAGCATCGAGTACACAAAGATGACGACCAAGAATAGATTTAACTTAATGGTGTTACTTAAACTTTAAACTAATAATAACTTTTTATTTATCGAGGCTTTTAATAGAGGCGCTTATGTTAACATTAGTTCAGAATATATTTTCTGATAATATAAAATTGAAAAAATGTATTTAATTAAGTCTCGTGTATCCACAAAATTAATAAAAAAGAAAAAAAGTGGGGGGGAAGATACATTACTTTTCAAGCTAGCGATTTTTTGCCATCTGGTGTTTTATTTTTCTATATTTTATCAAAATATATCTGGAGTGGATCGATAATAACATCGCTTACTACTATAATAGCAGTTTATTTATGAGAAACTATAAAGATCAAATATAGATAACGTGTAATAACAGCATTACAATTGATTTAAGGATGAGTTATTAGGTAAAATTTATCAGTGGTTTTTTTTGATTATGCATGTTTCTCGACGCTCGTGCGTATGTCTGTCTGTATATGAGTCTATATACTACATACTTTTATTGAAATCTTTAGTTACAACCTTAATAAAAAAAAACCTTGTAATTTGTGATATTTACAGAAATAATACGAGCATAAACATAAACATTGATTATGTTAAATGTATGCGAAAGCAATAATAATAACAAATGCAATAATAAAACTCATGTATTAAAAAATATATCTGTATGTGTATGTAAGAATTATAATCTAGATAGTTTTTACTATGGTATTAATGTATGGGTTTAGTAATATGTTTAAATTTATACCATTACACATATATTACCACAGAAACGTTATATGTATGTGTGTGTGAGAGCTTATGTAGGGTTGATGATAAATTCTACATGTATGTATTATTTCTTGCAATATAGATAATACATACGCCGGCTCAGTCGTCAATTTTTCGGTCCTCATAAACCGTGGTCCTGCGCTTAGAGGGGCCACACTTTTAAATTTATAAGTAAATTTGTTAGAAAGAAAGGTTTTTGCGAATATTTTGGGCCCCTCTAATAACTTTTCCAGATGCCCCGCAAAACATCCAACCGACCCTGTCTATAACTTATAATTTATGTGGGTGTGAGTGTCGAATTTACACATAAGCTAAAGAAGCTTCAGTTAAGAATCTCGCGTTATGAATTTATAGTGTAGGGCCTCACATTTTTATAAGTATCATTATTTGATGGAGGAGGAGAAGGACCTGTTATATATTATAACTTGGGTCCATAACAAGTCTAAATCCAGCCCTGATGAATGGGTACCCATTCATCAGGGCTGGATTTAGACTTGTTATGGTATTTACACATAAGTAATGACCATGAGTTTCTATCATCTTTACACGCTAACTTATATATAACCTTATACATGCCTCTATAGACCTACTGTGTGTATGTACCCTTAAACATTCGTATGTAAACCAAGACAAAAATAAGTGTATAAAGATCACAAACTTCTAGTTAGATAGGCAGCTGTGTGTTATCTGTACAGAAAGACACCATATAAACTTGCATTTCTCTTCGTACGTTCGTAAACTGTACTTAAGAATCATGATAACAGTATGTAGTTTTATCTATACAGAAGTTGTCGACCCCAAAATTGTCTCGTCAACGTTTCGAATGGTAAATATTCATAACGTTTAACGAAATGTACCAATTGAATATTCATCAGAGCAGAGGGGGAGAACTTTTGATTGATTATTTCGTCAACGCAATTAGATGCGTCATACAAAAGGGACGTGAATCATAGTTTGTGCCTTATCACTGTTTGTTGTTAAGATAAATTTATTGTTATCCACTTGCCATTTATAACTCGGTGCATTATATCTTGATATACATAACAGAACTTCAAAAAGTTAGTTTAAAACTTTAATTTATTAATTTAAAAAATACATACATATATATATATATTATTTATATATTGTTGGAAATAAGCTTAAAATGGTCTTATTTTGTTTTAAAAAATTTAATTTAAAGTAAAATATATTTTTTCACGTGGCACCATCTGTTGACGCTTACACACATTTTTTATATACGAATATTTTTTAATTTTTTGATTCTTAGGATATGAAATAAGCATCGATGTATATATGTTATCATTTATCTCTTTCTTATCTTAATAACACGACATTTATCCACTTACAAGTTAGATACGTTAATCTTTAATTAGATTTGTATGTTGACAAGAATTCTGCATTAAAGTATTAGCTTATCTAGCCAAAATTTTATCGTAATTTTATGTATTAAACGATAATTTAAATTGTAAATAATATAAAGAAACGCTTGTTTATATCTCGGTAACTATAAAATTATATTAAATTATAAATTTAAGTGGTTATTCGGCTAAAGAAGAATGATTTCATTCAATCTTATTCAGCTGAAGCGGTGATTGATTTGAAGAATAAAACCAGGAAATTTAGTTTGATCTCAAAGCAGGATAATTAACATTAAATCAGTCTAATTTGATAAGGGTTTTAATATATTGTTGATAAATGTTATAACTTTAATACCTAACCAGGTTGCACTAATACAAGCGTTATTTTGACATTATAAAAAATGGCTTCCTTCTTCTAAATCTATATGAAATATCTAAAACAATTTCTTTACATCATTATTTTGAATATTTTGTATTATATTATCCGAGCTTGAGTGATGAGATGAGGCCTGAGTACAGAGCCTTAATCCTGTCCGCAAGTCCGTTACATAAAGGACTAAATTTTTTTAAAAAAGAGGCCCTTCTTGCCTCCCTTATATCTAGGCCTATATATATTGTATTCAGTTACAAGAATATACTGTATAACACTTTTATGTTAAATTAATACATTTTTTTTAAAAATCTATCTCATAACTGTTTTCAAATTAATATTATTGACAGATCAAGCTTTATGTATTAATAAAACAGTCAAACTTCTAAACAGCAGCCAATTTTTATTGCTTTTTTTTAAATCTTAAGTTAAGATAGTCACTTGCACTCAATCTCATAGATAATAGAAGATAACTCATCTGTATCATACCTTATACAAAGCAACAGGAAGGTTGTTCGACGCCATTTTGCTCTCCATTTTCATAACTGAAAAAATGAAAAGCAGTGGTAAAATTTATAGAAAAATCATATTAAAACACAATTTTCATACAAATTGCACTATTATTCTCTGTATAATGAACAGATGGTGTCTATAAGGGCCCATCATAATATAGTTATCAAATCTAAAATTATTTTTAAAAATACTGTATCTTAAATAACTTTATATGTATTCTCCATTTTATATTTAAAATATTTTTTTAAATTCGCAATTATGGATTATCATTTCATGGATTCCATGCCTTATGATTCTAGGATTGTAAAGAATAAAATTTAGGACAACTCAACTAAATTATGCAACTTGCAAGTACCTGTACATACAGGAGCATGAAAGTTGACAGCCTCTTACAATACAGTATTAAATACCTTGCTCTTAACGTATAATCGAGAATATAAATGTTTTAACAAATGGATTTTGCATGCCAACAATCTAAATTTTGTTGTCTAATAATAATTTCTAGCATTAGTAATCTTAGTTGTTGTAGCCTTACGTAGCATACAAGAGATCCTTCCTCCTCAATCAAACTGTTAATTTAAGGCAAAACTTATGTGTTAATAACTAGAGACGAAGAGAGGGAAAATGAAACTTTAATATGTGATCTGCTATATATTTGAGATAACGTCACATACATTGTGGGGCCTGTCATAAAAATATATGAACGGAATTAATAAATTACATCATTTTTTTTAATATAAAAACGTCAAATTTTGGGCCCTCTCTGTCCGAGCTAAGGTCAAACGGTCTTGTTGGAAATCACTAAGTTTGTAAGTTTGTTTTATTAAGTTACAGCAATGCAATACTTGGGCGATCTGCCTAGGGGGATGCCTTCCGAGAGGTTTTTTAAGGGCAATTTTCCCCTATTCAGGCGTTACAGACGTGGAGAAAACCCGGAAAACTCCACGTGACCAGCCCGTCCTGGCGAAGCGCGAACCCACGACCGAATTCCCAGTGTTTAGGGAATGGAACCGCTGGCCTCTGGTGGGTCCAAAGTTCGCAAGTAATTTATAGTTTGGGTTATTTAAACATTCAAAAATTTATCAAGAATAATGTTATATTTTATGTATACATTTTTTTTATATCTTTCCTTCCTGTGAGCACTAAGAGGACCGCTTTTTAGCAAGCCCATAATGAGTTCTGCCAGACCCACAATGGGGTACCCAGTTGTGAAGCACGAAGCCCGACAGGTCTTGACGGGCCACCTCCGAAAAATTCCTGCAGTTTTCGACCCATTCGGATTCGATCCAGAGTTTACCAGAGTGCCGCCATCTTAACCGCTTGGTTCTCCAGCTGTCATATTACGTATACTACTATGCGTAGACCCTTTTTTTTTTTTTTTAACTCTTTCCGCCCTGTGGGCACTAAGAGGGCCTCTTTTAGTAGGCTCATTATGGGTTCGGCCAGGCCCACAATGAGGCGACCGGGTGGTGAGGGACGGGGCCCGACATATCCGAACGGACCACCCCCCGAAAAATTCCTGGGGATTATTCGACCGTTCGGACTCGATCCCGGGTCCCCCAGAGCGGTAGGCTGCCACCTTTACCGCTTGGCCATCCGGCCGTCATGCGTAGACCCTATCATTAACTCGTTTATTAATTTTAATTAATTTTAATTAATTTTACTTTTAATTAACGAATTTAGTTAAAAGATAATCTGTATAAAATTAGCCTTAATTATGCAATATACAGGTTTGTGTTCTTATCACATTTACTTTTTACAAGATTTTATTGGTAACTTCATACAACTTTGAATAACATTTTGGTTTCTCAATTATCTTAACTGTGGATATAGCTCAGTGCAAAATTTCTTCTGATTAAATGCAAAATAGTATATTACGATATTCAAATAATGGGGATGCCTCTATGTCTGATGTTCTGTATTCACTATGTTGTGTCTACCATCCTACCCCATTGAGGGTTAAGCTCGTCCATAATGGGAGTAGTTGTGATCGAAAATATAGTCTAAAATGTGTATGACGGTCGAACGCTCTGCTGCTCTGGATTATCCGGATTCGTGTCTTGATCAGGGATCTCAGAAAGTTTTTATATGTGATCCTTCCCAGATGTGTTAGTCGCATCCCTCACCACCTCGCAGTCCTCATTATGGTCCAGAACCCGTAATGGTATAATTATAAAGGGACTTAGTGCTCTCTGGACAGAAAGAGTTTAAAATGGAAAATTTCCTAAAATGCCTCAAAGTCAGTTTTCTTTTTACTAATCTTGGACTTCGATAAAGCATGCCACATTGGATAACCATTGAATCTGAATTCTTCACTGAAATGTTTGGGAGCAATCCAGGACGCAATGTGATGTATAGGGACTTTATAGCTATTCTATAATCTAGAAAAAGAAAACACCAGTAACTTCAATTTGTGTCTTAAACCAGACATAGAAAAAATCAATACTTAATTAACGCGTTATATACGTTTCGAATTAATAAATATTGAGAAAAATAAAAAATATTTTATTAGATAAAATCGATATCCTTTTTTGAATTAAATTATCTTTTATTCTAGCAGCGAACACTTCAACTGCACTTTTTTCTATATTTAAAATTGTCAATTTCTGTAATTCTATAGCATTATGAGAACTTTATCCCAGGCCTATCGTGGATTCGTTGAGGTCTACAATGGGACAGCTGGGTGGTGAACCACCTGGTTGCCTCCTGAGGGATGGGGCCTGGCATATCTGGTATATAAATAAATAGAAAATGAATCTATATTTAATCTTTTCCGTCTATGAGCATAAGAGAGCTTTTTTTAGCAAGCCCATTATGGATTTGGCCAGGCCAACAGTGGAGCGGCTGGATGGTAAAGGACGGGATCCGACATATTCCGGACCACCTCCGAAAAATTCCTGGGGCTTTTCGATCCGTCCGGATTCGAACCCGAATGCGTCATAGCGGTAGGCTGCTACCTCTTGGTCATGCGACCGTCTCTATTATTTATTACAGTCAAATTAAATAGCCGATATCGATATTCGGCAATGACAGCAATAAAAGTAACATATTATGTAAAAAGTAATCATAAAACTTGTAATAATAATTAATATTTTTAATTTAAAATTTTATATTTAAAGTTCTTTATGAGTTGGCAACACTTTAAACAAGCTCAATTTGTTAGTGGGTGAAGGATTTCTGCAAGGTGATTAAATATTTTTTTTTATTTTTAATTAACTCAGTTACGTTTAATTTTACGAAGAAATTAATTTACGAATGAAAATTAACGAAAAAAAACCGTGATTCGCACGCGCTTGTTCGCTCCCAACTTCATTCAGTAAAATTCTTGAAGGCGGTGCGAATTGTCACGCGACTTCTCGCGATTAGAATAGGTAGGAGTCGGCTTAAGTCTAACTTCTATATTATTTAATACCCGATTCTCTCTCTCTTTAATATGCAAATTAGCAATGTTAATGCTAAATATCGTGTAATTCTTCCTTTTAACTTTTAAACTTTTCAACTTTATTCATAAATTTGCTTGCAGAAACTATTAATCTTTGATATTCTTTTTGCGTCATTCCTCTCTGCTATTTATCATCCTGTAGAAATATGAGGTTCCCCTCTAATTTATCAATTTGAATAATTGCTTCACGTCTTAAAAGCATTGTGATTTGTATCGTAAACAAATATTATGTTAAACCACGATTTTTTTTTCCTCTACTTTATCTGATGCTTACATATCTTTTAAAAAAAATACAGCTATTCCAATATTTTTTATTCATGTTTGAATGCAAAATCTCAGTTTATATACTTTGTATGTTTATAATAAAAGAATAATTGATTTTAAGATGATTTTTAATATGAATTGTAACTTTTGTTTGCAGTAAAATTATGGGTAAGATTCTAGTTTTGAATGTGGTGATGGTGACCCCCTCATTCAGGATAGAATTATGTTAGATGCAGTAGAGGTGTAGGGTGTGTGGGCCCTAAACAAAAGCTTTTTGAGGCTTAATACCCATTATTTAGGAAAATCTGGGATCTTGCCTAGTACCAAAACTAAATACTGGATTTCGATGGGTGCATATTTGTGGCTTTCTGATGCCCTAAAAGAGAGGTCCTGGCAAAATCCAAGTTGTTTGTTAAAATTTTTGATTTGCTTTGAAATTAAATGTTTGCACGTGATTTCTGTTTAGAGCTTATTTAAACAGGAGCAATATATTCATCCATTATTAAATATAAGATCATGAAATTTATTATGAATATTATGAAAGTAATGCCAACTGTAAATTATAATTTATTAAGCAGCAAATTAAGTTTTATTCTGAATGCATTTTATTGACTAGTAAGCAATTAAAGCAATGTCTTAATTCCCTTGTACATTTTTAAAATGTTTGCACTTTGTCAGGTACACCATAATGCACTACTGCCAGTTTATTTGTTTTATAAGTGTTCATATATATCATTATTATATTATACCTGAAACAATTTAAGAACATTTTTTGTGATCATTTGTAAAGAAACAAATATCAAAAGGTAATCTTATTGCTGAATTTTTAACTATCCACTTTAATATTTATATAATTTAAATTGTGTGCTGTGTGTATAGGCATAAATATTCTTTTAAACCGTCTTGGTTCTCAGTGAGGTCTTCATGTCCATTATGACCAACCAGACCCAAAATGAAGTGACAGAACAGGCTCCATATTTTGTAGGACCACGTGTAAAATATGAGGTCTTTTCGAGATGCCGAGGGCAGAGCATTAAATAAATGCAGGTCCTATGTGAATGCATTAGCCTCACACCTAGCAGGCTTTTAATATTAATGGATATAATTAATTTAAATCAAATGTAATCAAAAGGACATTTGAACTGGCATTCATTAATTCTAGGCAGCTGTATTGTCTAGAATCAAGAAATTACATTAAGCCATTTGTTATGCCATTCAATTCATGTGCCATTTGTTACATCATTTGATCAGATCATTCATTTTTCACTTAATCATTAATAGGTTTGTTAGTTCAAGTTCAATGAAAGTTCTGTATGAGTCTGTGATTTTAGTATCAATTATTTATATGCATAGTTAGATAGTCATAATTTGGTATTTACAATTAATAGTTTTGTAGTTTATCTCAAAGACAAAAAATGTAATTACTTGATTTTAAATCAGCATATTCACATATAAATACTACTTTCATTACTCGTGTATATTATTACTATTGTTAAGAGATGGTGCCTAACATCTACCTCTAGTTGTTCTAATCATGTAATTTCTAAATTAATATTTGTAGCATAATTTCTATCTAATTAATTTGACTGTTGCACGGATGAGTATATTCATGTCTGTTACATACAAAAGTTAAATAATTTCTTTACTTCGTTACTGACATTTGTTGAGTTTCCAATTGCATAATACCACAAAACCAAAGTGCATATCAAGTGTAATGGTAACTTTTGAATCTGCAAAATCTCTTTATGTTACCTATTCAGTCTAGTGTTGGATTTATTCTGTGGTTGTAGCCCTAGAATAAAGCATACCATAGAACACTGCAGAACAAAGTTAAGATATCATAGGATACAGAATAAGAGTTAGAAACATTATAGGATTTATTATATTGAATAAGATCTAGGGTCCTCCCCTCTGCTCCCTGGTTTTAATAATGCACTGTATCACCTGACTGTCAGCTCTGTTGATGAACATACAGTGAAGATTTACCTCTTTTAATAGTCCAGTTATTGTTCCAATTTACCATATATGTATATGGTAAATTGTATAGAGGACTGATCAGGGACAAATAGCCCAAAATGCATTGTGTTTTAAATTGTATGAACAATCATCTGGTGTTTCTGTATGATAAGTTCTTTACAGCAATTCTGTGCTTACTATCAAGAGAACAAGAACCAATCAAGCACCAAAGGCCTGGGGTTTGTAAGGTTCTGTATCCTACAATTTGTTCTAAGACTGTTTGCAAAATTACTCATACAAGATTAGATAATGCATCAAAAAAAATTTAAAAATCCAAATAAAATATTCTTAAATAGTCTCTTAGTCTAAATATAATTAGTAAACTATTCAAATTTTGTATTTCCATAGGGAAAATTAAATTATCTTCAAAACAATAGCTGTTAATAACTGTAATTAGTAATTCAATCTGACTTTTATCTTGTGTTTAAAATGGATTACATATGAAAAATTTCTTAAATTTGAAGTTAATTTTTATTTTAAATAACACCTTCCAAACCTTGATTCAAGATTTGAAAGGTGTTAGAAATAGATTACCTCAATAAATGATTTTAGGAATTTTGCAGATATTTGGACTATTCAGTGTAATTAATGATCTCAAGAATAAAGTTCCTAAATCAGATTAACAAACACATCCTACCTGCTAAATATGGGGTGATTATAATTAAAGTTTTCCTATTCAAACGTCTGTGTAGCCATAACTAATAAGAGGAATTACACCAAAATTTCATGGAAGAAGAAGAAAATCAGTTTTGAAAACTGCCAATAGCAGAAAAGATGGTGCTATACAACAATAAATAAGTAGAAGAATAAATAAGGCAAATGAAAATTAAAATTTTTATTTTCTCCTTTACAAAAATTGAAAAACTTAATTGCCCTAAAATTTGCATTTTAAAATAAAGACATCCAAGAAAGATAGAAAAATTGTTCTTTTGTTGGCAACTGAGACCTATAAAGCAAGTATTGCAAGTGTATTATTGAACTACGAGGGCTGTTCGGAAAGTTCGCGGCCTCAAATAGAACAACAAACAAAATAATGTTAAAACTTTTTTAATTTTTCAATATAGTTTCCTTTATTAGCAATGCACTTATTCCAGCGATGTTCTAGCTTTTTTATGCCATCACAATAGGTCTATTTGTCAAGGTGTGCAAAATACTCATTCACTTCAGAGATGACTTCGTCATTTGAGTGGAATCTCTTTCCAGCCAAAAATTTTTTTAGGTTTGGAAAAAGGTGGAAGTTACTGGGGCCAAATCAGGTGAGTACGGTGGATGTGGAACTAATTGGAAGCGAAGTTCGTTTATTGTTTGTTCGGAGATTCTGGCGGAATGTGCAGGTGCATTATCGTGGTGGAACGGAACCCTCTTTCTTCTTCAAGTGTTGCCTCTTTTCTTCGATTTCTTTCTTCAGTTTTCCAAAAGTTCACAGTAATAGACAGCATTGATGGTCTTTCCTCTTTCTAGGTAGTCAATAAAGCCTTTAGCATCCCAAAAAACCGAAGCTATCACTTTCCCTGCTGATGGAACTGTCTTTGCCTTCTTTGGTGGTGGCGAACTGTGGTGTTTCCACTGCTTCGACTGTTCTTTTGTTTCAGAAGTGTAGTAATGGATCCACATTTCATCAGTAGTCACAAACCAATGCAAGAAATCCTGTGGATTTTTCTGGTAGAAGTCCATACACTCCTTTGACATCAAAGTGCGAACACAATTTTGCTCGGCGGTCAGCAGATGCGGCAACAACTTTGCTGAGACCTTCGTCATACCCAAATTTTTGGTTAAGATGTGGTGTACTTGGTCGACAGAGATGCCTGTTGTCTCAGCTATCTGACGCATTTTCAAACAGCGATCTGCTAACACAAAATCATGAACTTTGTCGATATTTTCTTCAGTGACAGCAGTTGACTCTCGTCCACTGCGAGGGTCATCTTCCACACTCTCTCTGCCAGATTTAAAAAGGGCTGTCCATTTTTTCACAGTGGTGTACGAAGGAGCAGACTCTCCCAAAACTTCATCCATGTCAGCTTTGATTTGAGATGGGGTCAACCCTTTTTTCGTCAGGTATTTTATGACTGCACGAGCAGGGCCGGATTTTAGGCGATTGGAGCGATTGGTGCCAATTGGGCCCCGCGCTTGAAGGAGCCCCGCATCACGTCAAAATTTATATATTTAAAAATAGTACATGTTACAAAAATAAATATGTAGGTATATTATTATTAAAAATAAAACAACATATTTCAATATGTAAATTAACAGTTAATTAATTTTGTTATTTAAAGTTTGAGGGGCCCTGCAAAAAAAAATTCAATCGGGCCTTGCACCTATTGGATCCGGCGCTGCGCACGAGTCTCTGTCTTCTCCATTTTTGACAAAGCACTTGCACACTAACTATCTGCTAAGCGGTCGTGGCAAAACTTTACGACAAATCAAGTGGAAATTGGTATTGTATCTTTAGCAAAGATGTCTGAATAATTCCCGCCAAAAATTAAATTGATCGCAGCACCGCATATAGGCAAGGCCGCGAACTTTCCGAACAGCCCTCGTATACTGCAAAATCTCACTCTCACTCTGATTGTGCTTTAATTGTTAAATTATTCTGTTGATGGATGCTGCTTTATGTGAATTTAGGTACTTAAAAGAATTTGTACATTGTCTTTATCACTATCTGGAATTGGATGAATGATTAAACATTTGAGAAGATAAAATCCTTTCTCACTAAGGCTGATTGTAACCTCTTTGGTTAGGCATGCAATCTCCAGCAGGTGGCATTAAAAATTTATTGCTTTTTATCTTGATCGGACAGTCAGCGCACAGAGCTACCAAATACGAGCTTCGAAATTTTTCCATATTATTCAGCAAAATTTCCTCGCACTTGCCAAAAACACTGTCTGGTGTAGTTTCATATCAGATTTCATCCTTGGGCCATTTTTGAAGAATAATTGCAATCAGCAGGTGCAGTAATCAGTTCTGTTATGGCACAAGGATAGCTTCATATACTTCATAGATTCATAATTTTGTAACTGCAACAAAAAGGATGCCTCGGTGATATAGCTTTTGTGCAAGGTGGAGTACTGCCTCATATCACAGAATTGGCGAAGAAGCTTTTGTGACAGCATTTCACCAAAGAAAGAGTAATTAGTCACTTTTTCTCTTTGCAAGATCAATCTTAGTGTGATTTTTGGCTTGGTGGTTACCTCAGAGCCAAAATCTGTCAAAGAAGTATTCCTAAACTGGTTGTTTTAATACAGATTGTAATGAAGCACATGTAGATCATTTTTCGAGACCTTTTGTATTCTCCACTCTCGCAGTGTTTCAAACGCATCAAAGGTCAATTTCTATGGCATCGTCCAACCCTGTGAATAAACTAGTTTGAATTTGTGAAACTGTTTCCTATAGCAGTTTATTAAAGTCTCTTCCTCAATTTTTGCAAAGGACAAAAATAAATCTAAACTGAAAGTTCAACTTTTTATTTTTTTCTTTTTCTGTGTATTTTCTGTTGTACAGCACCATATCCCCTATTGTCAGATTTTCAAAGAAATTTTTTCATTAAATCTTCCTTTCTGTATTTTGAATAGTTACATATACAAGGTGTCATTCTGCTTATTACTTACAGTTATGAATAGTCCTGAATAAGAAACTTTAATTATAACCATACTGTGTTTCCAGAAACTGAGGATGTCGGCCCTGACTACGCAAGAAGTGTCAAATGCCTGTTCTGAACCGGATCCTAGCACAAAGGTAACTTTATGCTTTCTTCATTATTATAGATTAATTTTGGCAAACATTTTGTTGTTCTTGTATTCTCAGGACTTCATATTCCAACAAACTATGTACCGAATCAAAGATCCCAAGAAGTCATTGGACTTTTATACAAGGGTTCTTGGCATGAGGTAAGATCAGTCAATATTGATTTAGAAGTTAATTTGATTTTTGTTTTGGTGAGCCAATCCAAACTATAATCTTATTAAAAAGGTTGCTACACAAGATGGATTTTCCCGAGATGAAATTCTCTCTCTTCTTTATGGGCTATGAAAATGCGTCGGACATACCCGAAGATCCCAAAGCCAGATGCGAGTGGGCCATGTCCAGGAAGGCAACCTTAGAACTGACACAGTAGGCAGACACTCAGAAATTACACATTTATTTTGCAAATGAATTAAAAATCTATTGCTGTTGCGTAGCAACTGGGGAACCGAGAACGACCCGGATCAGAGTTACCATAATGGAAATTCCGACCCCCGAGGATTCGGTACGTAATCTTTACTTTCGTTTGAGATTAAAGTTTATTTTGAATGTGGGTTATCTAACCGTTATCACAAAATTATAAACAACATTTAAACTTTTTATTTGGCAATAAATCATGGCATTTAATTTCTGCAAACACTTTTGATGGATTAATCTATCTTTAAAAGTAACCAGTCCGACCTATCAATATTACCATTAGATTTATCCAGATTAACTGAAATTATCATCGTCAATTAAATACGTTACTGATAATTAATGTGGGTTACTTATTAAAATAAATAGCAGCAGCACAAAAAATGTTTACAGGTTTTGCTGTTTATTATGAAAGAATCAAATCTGTTTTAAACTCCTTAAAAGCATTGCTTTTTGTCCTTATGTTGCAATACAAATTTATGAGGACTAAGTTTTTGGCTCGTGAAGGACTTATAGCAGACTATTGATATTGTTGGAGTAAACATCTGTAAACCCACCAAATTGTAACAAATATGGCCTAAGAGGGACAGACAGCCTATCCGAAATGCATACCGTCGTCATAATAAACATAAGGTTATATCTAAATTAATATACTTCTGGAAGCTAAGACTTACTCAGGGTCCGGGTGGCACAACAGGCAAGTGGAGGTTGCAGATTCAAGCCCTGCCCCAGGTCAGTTCTTTTATTTCAGAAGCTTCTAAATTATTAATTCATTAATGTAGTTAAGAGATGGCACCTAACGTCTACCTCTAGTGACAAATTACTTTAATCATTTAATTAGCCAAATTATAGTCCGATCTTTAAGGCAATCGTTAGTAATTCATTATATACTCATCGGGCTTCACAATGTTGATTATAATAAATCCGTGATTACTCCAACAATGTCAATAGTGTGTGATAAGTCTTTGGCTCTACAAAGGACTTAAGTGTTCATATCCATTAAGAGCACTTCTTGGCTTCTCAACTTTTTACTATAAGTTCCATTATCAAAACATAGCACATTACAGAAGTTAAATGTTCTTCCTTCTTGTCCTCAGACATTCAATTAAACAGAAGTAAAAGTGGCTCAATTAAATGCTTTCCAAGGATTATCTTTACTTATTGTTCAGTCAGTGCATCTGAGAATGTGAAATTTCCTTTAGAAATGTTTTGTATATTCACAAACACACATAATTGACTTCTTTAATAAATTACATTTCCATACTTGCAGATTTGATTCTGATGGTTAATTATATTAATTTTCATGTAATACAAATTGTGAATAATCTTGCATATGGTTTACAATTAAGCTCATTCCTTGTTATTGCTTTAAAATATGCATGCTCTGTCATGGCATATCCAGACCTAGTCATTTGTTTTGCAAAACACAAAGGCAACTTTGAATTGGCATTTAATATTTACACCCAGTAAAAGAGCCTTAAATTCAATTAAAGCATGTTCAGAGAAATAGAATCCTAAAAAAACGAGTTTGCAAAATATCATTTGTTGATTTATAAGAATCAGAAGTGCATAATGTTACAGTTTGTAGAGTGGGCATAAAGCCCCTTATGCACTATATATAAAAATTAATATATATGTATATTCTGTGCATGTCAGATAGACTGAGGATTGGTGGGTACCTTACAATGCAGCAAATAAACTTCAGCAATTTAAGACCTCCCCTTGGAAATTGCTAGCGATCGGGTCAGGAACGACCTTCTAAACTGTCATTTTCAAAAATGCTAATAAGTGCATTGTAATTTCTTCATTTAGTTTGAAGAACACAAAAACCAAACACAAACATAACTAAAAAGGCTCTATTTTAAATGAAATTTCAGGACACATAGGACTTATGGTGCCTGACGTAAACAAAGCCTGTGAACGCTTCGAGAGTCTGGGAGTCAAGTTTGTCAAAAGACCTTCTGACGGTGAGTTGTTATGATAAAGATAAAATTAAACTTTAGGATGACAAAGCTAAGCATTAAAATAATCATAACATTGGTCTACAGTCTAAGTACCTGATTTTAATATTTATATTTACAAAAAATTGCATTTTACATTATTAAATAATTATTGTTTTCAGTTTTTCACATAAAAATTTACTACTATTTTCATAAGTGATACAGATCTAATATTGTGTGTGAAATATGTATTTGCTATCAAACTTTGTAAGAAAATTGAAGAATCAGGATAAAATTATGGCATTTACCATTATTTTCTCACGTCTTTCAGGTAAGATGAAGCACATAGCATTCATTCAAGATCCTGATGGCTATTGGATAGAAATCTTGAATAATAAAACTGTAGCGGCAGCCATGTGAGGCATAATTAAATTGTTTTTCTATTTTGTTGTAATCAAACTACTGTTAAATTGTTTAAAAATTATTTTTGAAAAATAAAAAAGACGACTTAATTCACAAAAAAGCCACATAAGATTTTCTTGATTTTTAAATATAAAATGATGACGACGATAAAATCTTTAGAGCTGGAAATTTCTAAAGTAATGGATGTGTTTTAAGAAATGAAGTTGCCATATCTACAATAACAGTCAGGTCAGAAATGTGGCGTTCTATTAGTTTCTTACGTTCTTCCATTTCTTCCGTCGGCAGTTTGTCGTAGCCGTACAGGAGATCCATCACGGCAGGAAATCCATTGCTGGAATATTGATCAAACTGACTGGGTGCAAATGCTACATTCCTGGGAATAATCATCAAAAATTAAAATCGTATTTCAAATTTTTTGCATCATATATCAAAAATTTACCTATAATCTGATCTCAGTGGAATTCCGTCCGGTTTAATAAACACCCTTTCCATTTGCATCATCCTGTCGTTGGCTGCACGCACTTTAATTGCACTGGAAGAGAGGGAAAAAATACACCTTTATTTTGTGATCTAAATAAAACCTGCACGTTGCATTGCGATGTATTTGTCATCTTATGTAATAAAAATTGTGAACAGTTCAATAATGTGGACTAATACACTATTGCTTCAAATTTAAGACACTAGGCTTCCTGTGTATTGAATTGTTTTTGTTCCCTGTACCATTGTTCCCTGTGTATTCCTGTGTATTATTCCCAGTGTTGGGATAAAATAACCTTTTATCTAAATATGAAGTGAAATTCGTGTATTCATTGCCATTTTGATTGTACTGTGAGTCACAGAGTCACAAGTTTTATATATATATATATATATGTATTTTTGGTTATGTATAACATGGACAGTGAAAAAGTTCTCTGAATGTGGTATGGTACTCCAATGGTAGGTTGTGGAAATGCTTACCTAATCAAAGTAGGACCCTTTGGTGTGTGTGTGTGTGTGCACACTTGCCATTGTTGGAAGCACTGGAAAGTCTTCTTTTGGAATATTCAGGAGTTCAGCTGTTGCATTAATTGCATTCTTTGAACAGTGTGGTGCACCATCCAGGTGATACAGTCATTTCTACATGCAGGTTTTACATAGACTGTGAGATGTAGTTTGGAGGAAATTACACAATTAGTGGCAGCAAGGGTGGTTTCTGTATTATGCTAATTTGGTATCACTCGTCACTTGTGCAGCAATTCCTTGCCAAGAAAAGATTTCCATTGTCACCCAACCACCGTACTCGAGCCGAGCAACTTTTTGGCCATTTCCTACATTGAAAATCACTCTCGAGGAGATGTGTTTCGCAACAGTGGAGGACATCAAATTGAAAGCTTCCAATGGTGCTTCTGACAACAGCAGGATTGATGGGACAAGTATGTGCATGTGATTGGGTGAACATTTCCATGTTCTACCATTACAATGCCAGGAACTTTTTGACTGCCCATATATAAATTGATTTCTAAATTTTTTCAAACTTAAATTTAAATCATAAATATTACTCCATTCAGCCATTTATTGTATTTTTGTTAATCTTATAATATAATCAAGAATATAATGATAAGCACCGAGCCCACGCAGTTAGGAGTTGAAAGCTGAAATTTGGTATACTATACACTATGAGAATGCACACTAAGAAGGAATTTTGGAAATCCCCCTGCAGGGAAGAAGGAGAGGGTTAAGGATTACCCTGAAGAAGTTGGCTTCTGTACTATTTTAGATATGTTAGATTTCCCACAAAAACCATATTTTTAGACCCATCTAAAAATTCTCTAATTAGTCTCTGAAGAGGGTGAACCTAATTCTTGCACCCAGTGAAAATGTGTAAGATTGGCTATAATCTAATAATTTTAATCTTTGCTATCATTACTTTTTGCCTGTGCAACACCAGGCTCATCATCTAGTTATAATATAAACTTACTCCTCCAGTTCTATCTGACTTAGTTTCATATGCCAGATCTCCGTCTGCTGTTGAAACTCGTCGAGTGCCGTCTTTAATAAATCTATAAATATAGATAAATGTCAATTATATACGGAATTAGTTTAGTTTTATCCGTATGGAAAAGCATACCTAGCGAGATTCCGATTTTATTGAGCTTATCACTAATTCCGCTCACTTCAAAATTTTCAATGACGCTTTTTAATTTTTTGGCCATTTCTTCTAAATCATAAGGAATTATGGTGGAATCTGCAATCATGTGGGTCAGAATGCCACTTAATTGGGCACATTTCTTGTGCCTCGAGAACTGCGGATCGATGAAATTTTTCACCATTTCGAACGTCTCGTAAGCGGTGTGATAGGGCGGATAACCCGAAATTGGGTATTTTTTCTGTGTGGAAGAAAAGATAATCAATTTAAAAAGAATGACAAAATTTACAGAATCGTTAATTTAAAATCGCACCTTGTCGGGCGACCAAGTGATGTCGACGGCAGGTACGCCGGCAAAAAATGAAAATGGAGCATGGTCGGTTCCGGAACCTAAAGTTTTCACTCTGGAAAGTGTAACATTGTAAAAATTAGTTTTCAGTTTAAATTTATAAAGATCAGAAATGAACACATAATATATACACTGAGATGTATAATAAATTAATGTCATTAAGTTGTACAGTACATTCTTCTATCAAAGCATATACTTGTTTAATTCTAATACTAGGTCAGTAATTGTCTTTTATCCCAATTTTTACATGACGGATTGACATAAATCTTAAATCAAATGACGTTTGCCATACCCCTTTAAATTGTTGATTATTAATTCTGGTATTTCAAGTTTCATTAGATCAAATTCATTAAACAGATTTCTAGTGTTTTCTGGCTTCATTTTCAAACACCAAAATCTCAAAAACTAATAATCTTCTGAGAAAAGATGTGTAATTATGTCAACACAATTCATTGCCATCATAGCACATAACCAAAATTCACTGATTACAAGTGTATGTATTGACAGTTATTGAGATTAATCATAGACTGTCCAGAATAATGTATAAACCCCATCAGAAAGATTTTTAGTGTTCTTCCAATTCCAAAAATTCTGTTGAATAATTAAGTCAGAATTTTCAGGACTACAATTTAATGATTTGATGGCAAAGTCTAATTGCTTTGTTGTGTTAGTTGGATTTTCATTCACTTTTTTTAACATTTAAAACTACAGAATATGTTGTTCCGTTAATACTAGTAGTAGTATTAATTTTAAAAAGACATCAAGAAAACATTTAAGTGTATATCTAGAGAACAGATAATTAACATTAATTAATTCTATTTCTTTGAAAATACTGTACTGGAAATGTCATAAGTTGCAGGTTGAAAGGTGATGGCCAAACACACTGTATTTAGCCAGAGAAGAGGGTAAAAGAGGAGAAAGATTCTTATGTTAGCTCGATTACTTGCATCTCTCTAAACTTTCTCTTAGTCTGGAAGTTCATTCTCTCAAAAATTTTTTCTTGAAATATTTATTAACCCCAGACTTTCCATCACCGGAAACCCAAACCCTTGTGAGATTAATGTAATCAGACTAACTTAAAATTATTATGTAGTATGGGTGCTGTATAATACTAATGTATATAAAATCACTTTATATATAACTGGCCTGGGTGTGGCTGCAAGAAAAATCAACCAAATCCGATTAAAGTTCTTTTATATATAACTTAAAATTAGTGATGTGGAATGTACTATTGTCTTACAAGCACCAGTTCAATTTAATATATGCTTACGTTCGATAACACTGACACTTGCATGGTAAGTAAAACGAGCTAATGTGTGGAATAGAGGGATCGTGCAATGTGGTTGGTCCGAGCCAATGCTGGCTACGAAGGACACTCCATGTCCTTCCACAAACAAGAAGATAGTTGTGTCCGAATTAAAGGGTGTGCCATAATTGTTGAGGACTACGTTATATTTCAAATCTAACATAATAAACAAAAGACTTGTTAAAAAATTTCATACTCACGGTGGATTATAGCTGGTGTCTGTTTTGTTAACATGATCTTTCCAGACTTCGTACATGGTCTTCTCGGGATTCGAAGGATCCGATATCTAATAAACACGGTATCAATTACATTACATTTATAAACCATTTTGATTTCAATTCGTGGCTAATTTAGTTTTAGAAACTTACCAATTTGGTAGCATTTCTCAATATTTCGGCCAGCACGGGTGAAGCGGCCGGATTGAACACGTCACCTACCAATTACATTCAGAGATTAAATTTTGGTAAATAATTTTTTTAATTTGCTCTTACGTGCACAGTACCTGAAACACAAATGTCGATGTTTATGTACCCGACGGCTTGTTCCATTAAGGCGTGTCGATGTTCCTGAAAGAACCACCAGGTTAATCCTTCAAGAGTAAATGTTAAAGCATTTGGCAAACCCAATCACCTCGACCCATTCCGTCGAACCGATGAGACCGTATTCTTCCGCACCCCAGCTACAAAATACGATGGATCTTCTGGGTTTCCACCCGTTCCGATGAAGCGTGCCAAACAATCTGGCAACCTCCAGAAGCTGCGCCGTTCCGGAAGAAGGGTCGACCGCTCCGTACCCCCAAGCGTCGCGATGATTTCCTATCAAAACGTAACGATCTAACGAAGAAATTTTCCAATTTTACTTTGATTCCATATTGAAATTAACTTTGAGGCCACCGATAACTTGCCTGGTTCTTCGCTGCCTTCTATTAATCCTATCACGTTGCTGCTCTTCATTCTTTTATATTCGTTGTTCACCTCGATCCTCAGCATTCTGAAAACGTGTATATTTTGTATATAAAAGTGATTGAGAAGCGATCCGTCAAGGGGGTTTTCCTCCCGAGATTTTTAAGGAAAATTGGTCCCTTTTTAGATACTAGAAATGCACGTGGCCAGTCCATCAATGTCCTATACTCGAATGTAACGCTACATTTTTGTTTCGTCTTTATACAATTGCTTTCTGTTATTTATTTGTTCGAAAGAAAGTCACTTCATTGTGTCAGCATAAAGCAACATAAATCACAACACGGTTTGATTGGTATCAAACGAAATTACTAGTGTCGAAACGGCGGATATTTGTATACTTTTAAATATTGATAATATTTTGAGTAACTTTATAAACGGTGTAAGAAAAATGGCGTGTCGGTACAAATGTTAAATTCGTCCCACCCGCTCATTGACGTCAGTTTGGGGACGAACCGAAGGTGGATCGTGTTTCTTAACGTTTAGTTTTTCGCATAAAGATCTAAATGGGGGGAAGTAGTAGTAGTAGTAGTAGTAGTAGTAATTGTATAAGCATGTAGTAATATCGGATAGCATTATACAGAAAGTATCGATAAATGGAATACGAATGGCCTGTTTGACGTGTCTTTTCATCGCTGGGCTAACCAGCACGCTCACCGTCGGGGGGGGGGTGGAAAGCTTCGCACGTGCAAATTATCAGAATACGCGACTAGCAGGCTTGAAAAATAATTTCTGCCTTTTAAAACAATTGTTCGAATTTATTACGCACGAAATTAAAGTATTTTGCAGAAATTTATATTCGAAAGTGCAAGCAAGACGCATTAATTAAATAGCACTCTCAACAAACAAACAAAAAAAAATCGCGATTTTTTTTAAGTGGTGCCGTTAATTTTGATTTAAAAACGTTTTTTAAATCAAAATTTTCTGCTAAGAGATTTTATTTGAAAAATAACTTTTATATCAATAAATAAATTATGCGTGTGGCGCCATCTGTTGAGATTTTATCATAAAAATTTTTATATTACAGTATTAATTCTTATAAAATGACAAAACGCTTAATTTCGAAGGTAGAAATGAGGTTTTAAAAGATTTTAAATGTTAATAACGAGTGAAATCATTAAGTCCAATCCCTCTCGAGATATGATACGTAACCCCTTCTATCTCCCCACTCCCTCGACCGAAATTTAATAGTATCAATGCCCCTTCTATGGAAGTTATGCCAAATTTCGTTTCTTAATCTCTATCCCATTCCGAGATATTAGGCGAAATAGATGCCAACACACTTCCACGAAATTTTTGTCTGCAATAATAAATTGAAGTGTCATGAGCCCAAACTTTGGGGTTTTCCATGATATCCCAAAGATTTTCGATGAAAATTTAGGGTTTCCGGGTGGACAATTCATTATGGCAAAGTCAGCAGAATACTCCCTTAACCACGCCTCGCGCCATGAACAGTTATCTTGCTGGTGATGCCAGTTACACTAGGAAGCGGGATGAATATAAGCGCAGTCAGCCAGGATATCCAATATACCTTGCGAAGTCGTTACGATGAAGCGCACATTGCACGTGAAAACAACATTCGAAATTTTTATATCATTAAAATTGTGTACTCAATTAATCAATTGAACATTGTAATCTTGGCTGCTTGTTGTTCTCTATTATATGTATTTTCTTAGCACAATGTTGCCGTTGAGAACATATCACACAGGAAACACTTTTAGAGGAAAAAGGTTGGTTTATTGGTGTGAACGGATATGCATTTCGGGCTTAACGCCCTTCTTCAGTCCTGAGATAGTGACAGTTAAACCAACATGACTCGTAAGAAGATATACACGTAGTTGAAAAAAGGTGGGGAAAATGGAGCTAAAAATTCTTTTGGCTCCACACTTATACACATCAGGACAGTATAACATGTGCTGAAGTGTGGAGCCAAAAGAATTTTTAGCTCCATTTTCCCCACCTTTTTTCAACTACGTGTATATCTTCTTACGAGTCATGTTGGTTTAACTGTCACTATCTCAGGACTGAAGAAGGGCGTTAAGCCCGAAATGCATATCCGTTCACACCAACCTTTTTCCTCTAAAAGTGTTTCCTGTGTGATATGTTCTCAACGGCAATATTGTGCTAAGTAAATATGAACGTTGTAATGTTCATTGCAAGAAGTAACTCACATAGGAGTTTAACGAGAAGAAAACGCTTTGATTTGAACTGCTATTTGGATCCAAAAATTTCAAAACTTTTCGGGGGTGGTCCGTCCGGATAAGTCGGGCCCCTCTCTCACCATTCGGCCGCCTAGTATGGGCCTGGTCGAACCCATAATGGACTTGATAAAAAGCACTAAAGAAGGCCTTTTTAGCAAGGCAGAGAGTTAAAAAAAAACTAAAAAAATATAAAGGAAACAATTACCAAAAATTTATAAATGCAATAAATGGCGCACTTCGTGAAAATAAATAAAAATATAATGAATGAGCAATTGTTTATTCATTTTTGCCGGGCCGCAATTTTTAATTTATTTAATTTACAATATATGCTCCCCACCTCAAATTAGGTAGTGTCTTGCCCCTGTACATCATACTTTTCTTTTAACAGTAGACTCGTGCCGGTCATCTATTTTAAGACCTTTCGCGAGAAAATTTTTTAATTGAAATCACGTAACTTCCGGTTTGCGTCTATCAGAAGGGCTCGTCAGAAGGGCCTTTATCCACATTATAAGCAGAGATCATATATACTCCTAGTTTAAGTAAGAGACCGAGATCCTTCTCATTTCGTTTGGTTTTATTCGTTTACGGCAACGCGACACGGCGATCTGCCGAGGGAAATATCTTCCGGGAAATGTTTTATGGGAAATTCACCCCTATTTAGCAGTGGCGCGCTGTTCATGGAAGCTGTGGATACACCGCTTCACTTGTGTTTTCTAAAATGCTGTGGAAGCTGTGGATACATATTGTGCGATTATTTTCATATTTTAACGTACTTTGAATTACTTCAAATTAATATTTTATTATAACCGCATTATGTATTTTATTACAAATTTCTATACACGTGAAAAACAATGATAAGATTGCTATTGTATATTCGAATATAAATTCGTGTATGCGTATTCCCTTTGGAAGCGCCGTATTGTCGAATATGGAATAGCTTCCATGGCGAAAATATTTGAATCGTGTAAAGCAGCCAGATTACAGGCATTTGCGCATGCGCGTTACAGATCAACAACCTCGCGGTTTAGCTGGTGGATGCTACACACCAACATATCGTATAACGTTTCTAGGGTTGGCAAAGCTTCCCTATCATCAAATGTCACCGCACGCCACTACTATTTAGACGTTTGGCACGTGAAAAACCCGAAAAATCCCGTAGCTAGACCGTTGATCGGGCGCAAACCCAGTGTTCAGTGGTTTACTTCTAAAGAGTAAACTTGGAAATAACGATGTTGGTGAGGAGTTTCAGATGTTATTTCTCAAGTCAGTAGCACGTGTATTAAGTGTTTCTCGCGATGCATTGTAAGATTAGTATTTGAAAATGATAGTTTCAAATTTCAAGACATAAAATGTTCGACCAACTTACTTTTCGGCATTTTCACTGTTGAATCCTGGTCCTAAATGATACGTGATGTTAAGTCCTCCCGTCCAGTTAGCGGGAGCCATAGGTCCTGCCATTAAACTATACGCATATACATACATTATTTAAAATATACAAGATATTTAAATAATTTATATAAATAATGATTACCTCATAATATGTCTGGCATCGTTATAACCAATTGGCTGGGCGGGAATTTTTGGCAAAACCGTTTCGTTTATGTCGTACCGATAAACGGAATCTAGTTAAATTTAAAAAGAAAATTTAATCAATTTGGGATCTTAATAATGTTTTTCTACAAGTTTATCTGTAAAGAGCAACGAAAAATTTAAATTTAAACTAAAACAACAGTAATATCCATATGAATAATAGTTATAAAAATACTATATATGTAGATAATCCACGTAGTATAAAGGACACAACAATGAAAACCATTGTAATCCTCGATTCCATGTAACGCTATGTGAAAAATTTGCATGGACACAGTACCTTTTGACATTATTAAGGATATAGTATTTTTTTGGAATCAAGATAATGTGATTGTAGTAATTCTAATGTTAGTCCATGCTGTGCGGTGTAGTTATTGGATTATTAGGCCACTACTAATTAACTTGATACGCATTAATTATTATTGAAGATACTGTACCTTAATTGTAAGAAATTCCCCTCACTCACCGCACAGCTTCAGATGTACAGAAAAGTTAATAGAGGACCAAGCATTATGCAATCAAAGAAATAAAAATAAAGCTAAGTTTTCAATCCTTTAATAATCCTTCGTGAAGTAACCAGATACACATCTTCATTAACTATTTATGCAAGTTATTACAGCATCTGATTGGTTTAAAATGTATACTACTTGTTAGAAGAAAATCATCAGGATACGGTATCTTTCGGTTCCAAATGAATAATTTTGCTTAACGAAACAGGATTATGTTTAAAAGGAAAGTGTTATCTTGTGAATTGTATATAGTATGCTTTTATTTCTCTCTTCCATTTTATGGAACAAATTAATACCTGGTTTAATTTAGAAACCGTTGCCTTAATCTGGAACTCTTCTGCAACGACACGAATGGCCGCAGCGTAGAAAGATTGGTTACTTAATGGGATAAGGTAACGCAACAGGGATGGGATCTATCGAGGGAGGATTTTTGTGGGCATCAAGAAAGCCTTTCCATCTTGAAACCCTATGACGGACCCGGAAAGTCCATCGTGGGTTCGGCCAAGCCCACAATGGATGTAAACGGTGTTGAGGATGGGGACGCGACATATAGACCATTCGTGAAAAACGAATGGTCCATGTGTCGACTGCTCGGATTCGATGCTGGGTCCTCTAGAACGGTAGTATGGCGCCTTAACCACCTCCCATTCAGGAGCGTCATGTAGTAGAGCCGTAAATATTGTTACTCTAAAAATATAAAATATACCTGTGGAAGGATAGCCAGGAGTTAAAGGATCTCCGTTTCCAACGTAGACTGATCCTCTTTGCATAGCATCACCGGGCATCCACCAAGAATTTGGATACACGTATTTTGCATCCGTACCATTTAGAGCTACTTCGGAAGGATCTAGGAACATAACTACTCCAATTGCACCTCTTTCTTCTGCATTTTTAACCTTTAAAACATTTCACAAGTTTAAAAACGTTTTAATTAATGGTATTCTCATTTTTTGGATTGAAATTAACATTATACAATATTATTTACATAAATACGTTTCTTACATCTGAATAGTAAACCGTCTACAAGGCAGAACGCTATAGTTAATTGAAATTAACTATAGCGTTAACTGCTTTCCTGAAAGAACACAGTAAACCATTTTCAAATAATACAGTATTTCAAAAAATCCAGTGGCTTAACTTTCCCGACAACATTTGGTGGCGCCATCTATTATCATGTTTTATTTTAAAAACTTTTTATATTTTTAACTATTATAAAATGGCAAAAAGCTTAATTTCGAGGGTAGGAATAGGTTTTATAAAAAAATTGTAAATGCTAATAATAAGTAAAATCGCCATTAAGTCCGACCCTACTGGAGATACACAAGACTCCCTTTATCTTCCCACCTCCAAAATTTCATAGTATAAATTCCCCTAACACACACCATTGAACATGTTAATTAGTGATCGTGGGTTCAGGTTTCACCTAAACAAAGACATACCTGAAACCAACACAAATTAACTCGAAATAGTACTTTTACTAACGTTTTCGTGTTTTTATTCCGCGGGTGCCATAGGCTTCACAAATGGCGCCCGCGGACTAAAAGCTTCAAACTATGATTCAACGTCGGATCAGCGTTCCCGCAAAGTGGCGCTGGTTGCACTCGAGATAACTTAGTCTCGAAAACAAAGAATGTGGTTGCACGTGCCCAAAGTCCCCCAATCAGCTTTATGAACGGATTGGCCGCATGGCGTTTTTCCAAGTCTAACACCTAGAAGAGATCAGTTTCCTATAAAAGTCCTCCCAGCATGGGCGATCTCTCATGGACACTCATCAGTTTTATTGAATTCTTGGCAGATCTCTCTAGGAATCTGGTTCCTCAGAAAGGCATCAATATATACAGTAAATAACTAGTCTAGGCCCTTTCGCACCTCTCAAAAATAATTTCTAAAATATTCAAATATAAATTCAATTCTTTAAGTTACTACAAAGGTGAAGAGGGTATTGAAACTAAAAATGTGTCCTAACGGGCTGATGACTGATAGTTTTTTGTTGGAATACTGCAATGGAACGCAACATGTGGGTAATCTGCCAAAGGGGATACCTCCTCGAAGGACTTTCTATAGTAAACTGGCCACTAGGTATTAAGCACGTGAAGAAAACCCGGAAAATCACGCGGCCAGATCGGAGCAAACCCGCTACCAACCGTTCAGTTGTTTTATTCACTAGATCACAGGTGGAGGGCACTCTAACACCATTTAAAATATTACTCCAGATTAATTTTCTACTGAAAATGATAATGCGGCGAGTGACAGTGCTGTTAACATCTACAATATTGTGATTTTCAAGTGAATTTCAGTTGAAATTTGCTAATTAAAAATATGTGTAAGCCAAAATTAATTATTTTTCTTTATTTTGTTGTTGTTTTGTTTTTCCTTCTTATCGTTTGCTTGCAACTAAAAGTTCGTAACGAGCAGATCGGCCGATTGAAGACATAATCCGACCAATCATCAGACACCAGACAATTAGGAGAAAATAAGAAAGGCAAAGACCGGAGGCTCTGAGAGGAAAAGAAAAGGAAGAAGAGAAGAGAAAGAAACAAAGGATGAAGTAGATGTTCTGAGCCAGCATTGTTGTGCATCAAGGCAACAACCAGTTGCTTACACTTAGTTATTGTAAATAGTACTTTCACGTAATTATTAAATGTTTTATTGTTAAACTGCGTACAGCTCTCTTCATCGGATCTCACATACAAGTAGGCCTATATACATAAACGGTATTAAATGAGCGTATTTTTGACGATACAGGTTAACCGATTGGTATGATTTTTTGGCAAAATTATGATAAAGACTACACTGTTCCAAGTGTAAAAGTATAAAAAAATTAATCAAAATTAAAACGTAAACTTAACACTAAAAAGGGCGTGTAAAGAGAAAAATACAGCATATAACAAATACTGTGAGTATATGTATAATTAATCTGAACTTATGTATACATGTGTCAGTGTATAGGTTACAAACACGTGTATTTTAAAACAACGTTTTAAAGCTAATTGCTGATTAAAACGAATAAACATAATCGAATCTTGAGCCAGAAAGGTAAATAGTAATCGAGTTTGAATATTTTTTGCTTAAATCGTTTTGAAATTAGGTAATTTTCGTAGAAAAAGAATGAATTCTTTCCAAGAACTTATCTAATATTCAATTCGTGCGTACCGTATATGCCAAGGAATTTCAACAGCAGCTGCACAGCTGCAAAGATTTTCAACGTATCGTGACACCTAAACGATTTGCATCATTTTCTTGCTTTTATCTGCTCTTTTATTCATAAAAATATTATCCTTACATGCCATTTATCTGTTTATAATATAAAACATTTATTCAATCTTTGGATATTCCAGATTTATATTAAGCTGGTTTTAATATATTCGACTTTACGGTGTGCAGATACTGCTTGGCATTTTACATCTTTTTAAGTTAAATTGTTTTAATACTTTATTCGACTAAAATAAAATTTAATTAGAATTAAATTATCATTAATGTATTTAAAAAATCTAGCAGGAGAAATGCCATTTAGAAAAGGTTTTAAGCAATATATTTATACTTATAACACTGAGTCTTTAAACAATAATAGTTAAATTAGTCTATCATTGTGTTAAAATAATTAATAAAGAAGAAAATTAATTTTAATTTTTTTTGTTCCATAATTTAATTATTAGGTATTCATAACTGTGGTCCTTTGTAATGCCGACATTTCTTTGTAAATATCTTGTAAGCAGACATAGATATTTGGGAACTAAAAGGACTTATACTCAGATAAGGGAGGCCTCAAAATTTAACTTTTCTATAGAAAATAAGCTTCTTGGTATTCTCGTGGTTCCTTGGAGCAAAGACATCAAAGGCCATGCTGCACCATTAGAAAACATCGTACAGAAGTGATGAAAATTAGTTTCTAAGCGGTAATTCTCAGAGAGGATAGGAAAGATATAAATGAAATCCGTAATAGATACACTCAATGGGTTACTCTATTACTGTAATAATATAAATAATGTGGATTATGTATATGAGTGGAATGTGAAGCCCTTTTATATAATATATAATATGTATCACACTATATTCGATACTATGCAAAGCCTACAAGCCTAGAAAGTGAATGTTCATGATATTGACGCCCTAAGCAACCTATCTGAAACAGACTGCAATTGTATATGTAAAGCTGAAGTATAGAGAGCAAGGAAGACAGTGTAAAGGTGTAGAGAGCGAGGAAAAAAGAGTGTAGAAGTATTATAAAGAGCAAAGGTGGAGGGTGTATATGTATAGAGCGTGAAGAGAAAGTGTAACAGAATAGAGCGGGGGGAGTGTGTGTAAAGGTACAAGGTACCTTTAAACACACGCGCACACAGAGGGAGAGAGTATAAATACATGAAATTATACTGAACACATTAATACTGTGTTGTTTTGCAACTTTTCTGAGAAAGAGTAATGTTTGTTCTTGACACATATCCACCCTTAAGTAACAATAACCTTCTTTAATCTCATCAAAATAATTAATTTTAAAAAATATCTTACCTTATTTCCTCTAAAAATCTTCCCATACCGCGCAATACAGATTTTTCCAGAAACATTCACTCCTAAATTCTCTAATTCATCGAAATCTTCAACTCTTCCGTAATTGACGTAAACGGGTTCTGCCTATCGAAGAGAACAAAAAAAGTATCTTAATTACGTCATTTCCGTTACTATTATGTCCCATTAAATATCTTACCGTAACATCACCAGGTGGAGAGAAACCATTAAAAGCGTAAGCGTAGGTGTCTTGCTCGTCGACTACTACTTCTCTGTTAGCTGCTTCATATTGGCACTGATAATGCCTATTTACAATACAGACCTTTAAATAATAATTAAAAAAACACTATAAATCAAGAAGCTCTCGTTATCATGCAGTTACCTTCATGTTCGTACTCAGTTAAATATTTTTATATTTTACAACATACTGGGCTATTGTTAAAACTCCTTCAACCGAACCACAGATGTGTTTAGAAACAATGAAATTGCACAGAATACAAGTTATAGAGAAATAAATATCCCGTCATTCACTCGAACTGTGTCATTAAACACGGAGTTTTCTGTGTATAGATACTATGTGACTCCATTGATACGCGTGTTGATACTGTTGATATATTAAATTCAAATATTGATTTAAGTTTGATTAAATATGCAAAAATGTCATACTCTATTGTGTTCCTTTGTGGGATATGATAAAAGAATATCATAATATTTCTTCTCCACGTAATCGAATCCTTCGTCTTTCCATCTTCTTCGAATCAATTCTGCTAATTCTTCGTCCCTGGGCGTTGCGGCGATGTGGGCTTTTTTCGATAATTCTCTACAATTTTATAACTGGTTAACATATTTTATGGGAGAGAATTGAAAAAATTTATAGCCAAAACCTGTCTAAAACGAAATTTTTTACGTATTTTTTCAGGTTATAACTTGTGTAAGGCGGAGTTTTTCGGTAATAGCAAAATCCTGAATGACGATCGGCATGGGTAACGGTAGTTACAGTATATCCCTTGTTTTTCTTTGTTAAAATAATACTTTCATTGTCTAGAAAGTAATGTGGCTGTAACAATAAATCATCTTTTCTCCGCAACTTTCTAGAAGATTTACTCTATAAAACGGGGACCTAACAAAACGGAAAATTCAGACCGTTTCCGTTTTAAACAGGTTCCGCTGTATAATTTAAAACAAATACAATAGGCCTACCTACCTGAGGTTACTTTCTATCCTAACTTCATCCACATCATTCAAAAAAGTTTTGATAACGTTATCCTCGACTGAAGGATAGTATAATCCTACAACAGGCTCATCATAAGGTTTTCGAGGTGGTTTCTTTAGCCTAGGTGGTGAGGGTTTGATGGCGTAGTGTCCAATTAAAAGTCCCAAGATTAGTGTAACTATACCGGTTATCACACAAGCACCCAAAGCACGTGATGTAGCAACCATTTCTGTAATTAAAAATAAAATAATTATAATTAATTTACACAGAAGACATACACACAACTACTGTTAAGTGACATTTTTTTTTTTTTTAATGTAAAATGCAGCTAAGCAAACACGCACTTGAATAAAGGATAATTAAGGAGATTTCATACATCATCCCATTATATTTGAATGTAAAAAAATTGAAGTGCTGAAGTCGAAATTGCTACAGTTTTCGAAAAAATAAATCGCTCCCCCCTTTCTTCAGTATCTTTATTAAGTGCCGAATGCAGACAGGCAGAGTTTAATTATACATTTACAGTAGAAGAGGAGCATGTAGGAACTTTGAGTGGTCGTAATGCACGCACCATTGAGTAGTGAATTAAAGTCATATTTTTCTTTATCCATTAATATTTTCGCTTAAGTATAGTTTGGATTGATTGTAACGACGCTATTAATGACACACTCTCATTGTACGAGGGTATTAAAAAAATAAATAATATTAACTTTCGTCTCGTCTAGCAAATGTTCTGTAGTGAAATTTATTTTAATTCTTTATAAAAGAATTTTTTTTTAAATTAATTTGAATGTAGAAATCATTATTTGTTTTATCTGAATGGCAGATTAACAAGAGTAATATATTTAAATGTAATAACTAAAGCAATTTATTTTTCTTTTAATTTTTGATATTTCCCTTAATCTTGAAGCAATACATACAGGGTGGCCCAAGTCAGGTGACCGAGTAACTAACTTTGCTGTATCTCAGTAACTGACTTTTGGTCTACCCTTTCTTATTTTTCTATTTTATATTAAAAGCTCTATAGAAAATTTGGCACTTCTGGATACCAATTATTTCTTTTTATACTTTATTTAAAATTCATTATTCTGTCATACAATACCAAAACACAGTACTAATGCCAATATCTAGCGTTCAATACAGGATGCATTGTATACCGATGTAAATTTATTTGTATTCCCTGTATATTCTCTATAATATATGTACAACAGACAAGCGACAGAGTACAGGAACTTTATTTAAAGTCCCTGTATTCTGCTGCCTATCTGTTAACATATAACTAAGGCCTAAGAGGTCCTTCCTTCCACTAAATAGTAATAAAGAATGGCACCTTAAATCGTATATGCAGATAACAATTCTTTTTTTTTTAATTTTTAAAACATAGACGTGTACTAAAATTAAGAAAAATAACATTATGTAACTGCAGATATCATTTTAAAATATCTAATTTCATACTTTGAACTTCATCCAAACGAAAACAACATATGTAAGCATGATAAAGGGCATGAAATTATCTCATGTAACCTATGTATAACTCAATAACAACACGAGGACTATACAGGGTGGACCAAGAGTCAGTTGACCGTCGTAATTTGTTGTTTTATTGAAATATTTCATTACTTACAACGCTTTAATTAATTCAATTTATGATTCGGATCGACCAAATGTACCTAGACACGAACAAAATACGTTTGATTAAATTTTGGGCCATCCCGTATTCATATAGCCTATTTAATGTAACTGCATGAAATTATTATTTTTATTTCCTAAAAAACTTTTATTCTTATTTTTTTAATTATTTTATAGACCTAAATATCAAAGATAAAAATGCAGGATGCATTAATTACATTTAAAACCGAAATGTTTCTATTAATATGTCCTATTTATTAAATAATTATTTACCGCGTATTTATTATGCCTATACAAATCATTATTGTGTTAATTATAAGTCTTTAAACAATTAAAATACAGTAGAGCATCGATTATCCGACTTAACTGGGGACGGGTTGGTCGGATAACCGAAAAGTATGAAAAAATACATTATTAGTATAGCGTATTAGACCTGGTTTAAATACTAGCCTCCCTTTCATGGTCGAGCCAGTGCTGCCAGCTAAAACATGCAAAAATTTAACAAAAATAATATTAAAGTAGCCAAGACATAACCAAATATTGTAGCGCCACATCACTAGCGGACATTTGAATTTGCCGACTAGAACGCGGTCGGTTAACCGATAAGTCGGTTAATCGGGGGTCGGATAATCGATGCTCTACTGTATTAACAAAATGTATGTAGGCCTAAATTGCTTAATTAAAATAACACTAGAAATCTTTAAGTTTAATTAGAGTTAATTTCTGTTACTTTAAATCAGTTCAGGTGTCAAATGACCTTTAACATGTGTGTCAAAGTTCACTTAATGTTCTAATTCAAGTTAGCAATTGGTACGTATCTAGATATTTTTTTATTTATCAATCAAAATTTCGTATCCTACGCTCCTATTTTTTTAGGCTAATAATATTTCCTACGAGACAAAGAATTATCGACAAATATATGTAATTTCATTGTTTATTGTTTCGAAAAATTAAAAAAAAAAATCTATTGTGTATGATATTATGTAAACTCTTGAAAAATGTATTTATTTTTTTGTATCATTATAACATTTTTATAAGTTTATGATTATGATTTTATGCTTAAATTTTATTAATTTATCATCATTACGATAATATCTAATTATTAAACTGAACAAACTTAACGTATTCAACGTGATGTATTTTGTTATGAAACTTTCATTTTAACTTTAGAATATTGTGTAATATTTAACAGTACTTACGCTTAACTATACAAACACTACGAAGCGTATATAATGGTTCTTAAAATACATATGAAAATTAAGTGCAGTGTTTAATTGTATAAGTTACTTTTCTGTTCTTTTCGGAGATTTTTAATAAATTAATTAATTTCTCGCTCGGAACGAAACTAATAAATAGTATCGAGCTTCATATAGCTTAACAAATATTAAAAACACTAGTGAAATTTCATAACTTTACGTAACCTAATTACGCTAACAGGACTAGTGTTAAAAAACTTAAAAAGAGACATAATTTAGTGTAAATTAAATGCAAAAATATCAATAATAAATACTAAAACGATAATAGTAACAGTGTTATATTATAGCGTATTGTTTCTTATCCGTTATATTTTAATGTATTAATATATTTTATCGGGTATGTTATCTAATTGTTTAGAGTGAGACACATTATCTACGAGACAGACTTTATCAGTAAATAAATAAATTATAATTAAAAACATATAATAATAATGTAAAGTAACAGTAAATTACAGTAGTAAACAAAATAGCAGTAGGGAAGAGAATTACAATTTTAAACTATAGATTAATATCTCTAATATTAAAAAAAAAACAGAGAAAGCAAAGTTATGTTTACGATAAGGATTAATGTGTAAAATTAATTATATATATAGGCTATAAATATATATATAAAGAAAGTTAAAGACTTGCAGATGTTGGTCGTTACCCTCCAAACGTTACTGATATTCTAGAGCCAGTTGTAGTCTGTGAGTAATTGTTCAAGGATAACAACGTTTTGTTCTGTTCCTGAAATAGAAAACTACTCATCGACTGTTCAAATTAATGCTAGAATTTCTTGCAAATTAAATAAAACCCCCGTACGTATGGTTCGTAATATACCGTAACTGTTACTTTATATTGTATACGAGTGCTTTTATTAACAAGAGCGTGCCGTATATAAGACAAGTAAAAAATTCTAGAACTAATAACAAACGTAAAATTTCATTTAAAAAAAAAAAGAGCACGAGTAGTAATTTTAATTCTTAAAATTGTTGTGTTTTATCTCTATAGAGGTTATTGTATTTTAATTCACATAATTTATGCTTTGTATTTTCGACGTGCCTTCTGGTAAAAACACAAAAAACCTGTTTGGTTTGTCATCAAGCCATCGGTTGACCTTACTCGTTTCTTGCAAGTATTGCGGACTTTAATAGTTTCGCCTATAATTTTGTAATCGTTAATTTCTCTACTCTTCAATATATACGCTTCATGTGTAACTGTACTGTACCTTGAACTGCACACGTTCCACGTTCTCTTCCTATAATGTAGCTAATGCAATAATTGAATTAATGAGCGCAACAAGTAGTGAAATCATCAATTTTTTAAAATTTTATTTTGCAATTTATTATGTACAACTATTGCAACACGTAAGAATACCAAATGATCAACATAAATTAAACAGGACAATTTAACGTCTTAACCATATAATTTACAAGTAACTCAATATATTGGTGCTCTAAATAGAAAATATATATAGGTATAGCAAACCTGCTTAAACCGGACACTAAGAGATCCACAAAACTGTCCCGTTTAGAAAGGTGAATTTAAAATAACATTAATAGTTTAAATTTTGGAAAAATAATTACAGTCAAACTCTGAATAATCGACTTTCATTAAATTAAGTTCTTGGTTATACGGGGTGAGCCAAAATTCAGTTCACCACTGTATAAACTTTAAACAATTGCTCAATACAGGAATCTTAACACTTTAATTCGTTCATTCTGAAAGCGTTGATTTGAAAGTATTGAAAATGTAAAATTTGCTTACGTCTTTCATATTTATCAGAAGTTTTGTAGCGATTTAATCCCGAAACATTACAATGTTTCCTGATTAAATCGCCACAGAATTCAATTATTGCAAAATAAATTAATTCACATTTCGATAATTAATTCGGATTTGAGTTTAAACTAAGTATTTGATCGAATATTTGATGTTAAGTGTTAAATATCAGCAAATGCATCAAGGTAACAGGAAATGATTCACGTTTTCTAGAAAATTTTCTAGTTTTTAATCATATACAAACGAATGAATATTCGTAACATATTTCTAAATATTCTTTATATTAATTAATAAATTAAAAAGGAAGGATTTCAAGCAATTGTATAGACACTTCATTATCCCTATGTTTAAACACGTTTTTTAGTAGGAGACAGAGTTAAGGCAAGCAACAAATATTTCCATATAAATTATTCAAGGTACTTGGATATATACAAGGATATCGCGTACATCATTGTACGCAATATCAACAATGTGTACAATGATGTAGTACAATTTGAAAACTTGGAATAGTGTCTTATATCCCAAAAATAACTCATTGTACAGTACATGCTATGCTTAAATTATGATTTATTATAATTATATATATATATATATATATAAACAGAACCATTATACCGATATTTTTTAGGAAATCTAAAATAAAAAGACATGTCCACAGCAGAGAGCCTACCGTCGAACCTGTAAACAACGGCCGCTGACGGAAACACAAAAGAATGGCCGCGGCTTACAGGTTATTTCGTACGCGATTTTGTTAAATATAAAGAGATTTTTAAAATGCCGCAATAAGTAATAGTGACGGCAAGTAACGGGTTTTGTTTAACAATAAAGTAATAAACATTCGTTAAACAAGTAATTTACGAAATGGTAATTCAATTCTATAATAAAATAACGTGTTCTTTAATCATTTTGTAAACGTGTTTATCTCGAAATAGTGTTTAAAAAGTGCACAATTAATACAGTCGGACCTCTAAACAACGACCTAAAAAACAAAAATGGATGCTGTTCGGAAGTGGCCGTTGTTTGGAGGTTTTCTCCAGACCGTTATTGCAGGTCGATCCTACACGTGTTTTAACATAATTGCTAAGTTTTATCATTTCGTACTTATTAAATAATTCTGTAAGTACAGTAATCTCTCGTTATATCGGGGATACAGTCAACTGGGCTATAACCAAGTGGGCGACAAAATAATAGAACAACAATAGACAAAGTATACTTTTTTTTTAATCATTTTCTTTCTTAAAATCGCCATTCTTTTCTATTGATTTACTAACGAGAAACGAGTTGAAGAAATGATCTGGACATAAAATTTGGAAAAACCTCGCTTATAATTATTTTTACCGTGTAAAATTACAAAACTGTATAGAAGTTATATTGAAATTTCCCAGCAAAAATGAGTCAGCTAGTTTAATAAATTCTTTCGTTTATATCAAAATTTATAGAATCATTTCAAGATAGAGACGGTTAAAAAAAAAAGCGGTCCTAAAAAATGATTTTAAAATAAAAAGTATAATCGCACAATATTAAAATAAAGAAAAGGTGCAGTTTTTTATTTCATTTATTGTTATTATTTTGTAATTCCCTACATTATCTTACCTTACACAGGCCTTCATTGTAACAAAAGAGTACTGTATATAAGATTCAAGACAATATCTTCATTTTAAACTTATTAATTCGTATTATAGTTATAACAATACACTAAAATATTAAATATATATAAAATAATGATATAAACTGCTATATCATCACAACTCGTTAAATATTTATAATTTAGTAAAGAAAATATAATTCTGTAATCTCTTTGATTTTTTATTCATGGTACAACAAGTCACTCGGTGGAATTGTAATAATAAAATGGAATAAACCAGATGTTTTTTCTATTATTAGAAATTTAAAAAATAATTCAAAATATATAACGAAATTTACCTCTAAATGTATTTCTAAACGGTAAATTTCTAAACGTACAGGATATATTTACAGCAAAATGACTATCTTATCAAAAAACCAGATAAAATAATCATTTTGACTGGCACTTTATTGATATAATTCAAATACAGTATCCTGGTAAATACAAAAATAAAAGTGTAGGTAGATTTATCATAATAAGTGTATTTACACTTATTAAGTACAGTATAAATACAGCATTTATACTCTAACTGTAAAATCAATATATTGGTATATATAAGACTTCACACATTTTAAATTTTAACCATTTTTTAAAAACTTTTTAATAAAAAGTATAAAATAATAATAATAATAAAGATATTTAGCTTTTATTCATCCTATATATTGAAGATTATTATTGAAGATGTTTTTATTGGGCTGCGATTTGAAAATTGCAGGCTAATGTCGTCCGTCCTTATCTCGAGAACGGAATTAGATGAAAGTCTATACCAGAGATGAAAGCTTAGGGCGGGAAGTCTCGATTAACTGTATACGAACATCCGGTCTTGACCGGAAGTCACATGATTTTTTAAAATTAAAATATGAGTAAAAATTGCAGTCCGGCATTGTGACAATGTCACAATAAGTAATTGTTCTTTTGTAATTCAAGTATAAAAGAAATATATTAATAAAACTTTAATTAACTAATGTAAAATATCAATATTTATCTTCAGTTTTTTATTTAAAATGCTGAAGTTTATGCTAATTTTAAGTTATTCGAGTGCTAATTTTTAAACCTCGTATCATTATAATTGTGTAACATTAACATTGTTTATAAAATAAGTAAAATGATAAGATATTGCTGTAATTTGAGTGATTTATTAGATTTTCTTAACAATTTTTTCGTCGTCGTTCCAGTTTAACTGTAAGCTATTTTCATAACTCAGCCTGTATTTACCGGTTAAAATTTAGAAATCCGGCAAGGAGTTGCGTAACTTTCCCGGCAAAAAAGTTAAAATTATCTGTGGTGCCATCTGTTACGAGATTTTATTTTTAAAACTTTTTATATTATTTATTATTTTAAAATGGCAATAACCTTAATTTTGAGGGCAGAGACGACTTTTATAGAAAAAAAAATTGTAAATGCTAATAACGAATAAAATCATTAACTCTGATCCCACTCGCGATATGGCACATGACCTCTATCTCTCCCATCCCTCGATCTTTAACCACCAAAATTTAATAGCATCAATCCCCCTAATAAACAAACCTTCTTGCAAAATTTCATAAATGTTCGACAAAAAGCATAGGAGTTATTATGCTTCAAAGAAAATGAACAAAATCGTCCACACACATCCGTACATACAGAAAAAACCCAATTTTTTACATTTCTCGACGTTTCAAGGTGTCCTGAGTCCAAAATTGTAAAAAAAAAAATATTTTTGGGGGTCATTTTTGACCAATCGTCTTATTTATATAGGCTTATATACAGTATCGCTACATAACTAGCCTACATATTGCTTTCCCGGCTGTTATACATAACAGGGAAAATATTAATGTATATAAACTCTTTAATACATAAGCTTATATGTATTCTGCATCACTATACATATACAGTAGTTATAGTATTATGTAACCTGAAATGTTTTTTATAAGACCTTATATCTGGCTGCCAGTAATCTTTCTTCTCCAGTGTTTAAGATCAATAGCCTATATAACTTACACAGTATACACCTATTAAGTTATTAACAATAGTAACTCCGCTTAAAATCTACATAGAAGCCTACTTTATTACAGTCAAAAATCAGTATCTACAGTATATATATACCAGCCGTTGAACGCGTGTCCGTCCGTGTAACGTTATGCCAAAAACGGGCACTAGATGCACTATCGTGTGTCATATTTCAAACATTTAAATTAACAATATAAATTATTATTATTCATTTGGCCAATAACAATATAAATAATTCAGTATATTTGTAATAGAAATTTATTATTGTCACGGAATACCTGTAACGTGCACTAGGGGGGGAGAGAATAACGAAAAAACGGATAGTTTTGAATAGTTTTGAAAATTATATAGTGCACTCCCAGAAGGTAATATTTTAATAATACAAATTCTCATCAAACCTTTAAAAATTAAGCGCATAAAACTTTCATATATTAAGTGCATTAAACGTGCCTCGTAGGAATTTGTAATGCTGCTAGAACTCCCACTAGGGGTGTCCCGGGCTACTAGTATAAACATATTTTGACTCCAATAAAGTAAAATTCATCGTAAATTTATAAAAATTTGAAGTGTTTTCATGAATTTTTTACACTATTTTAATTTAATTTTTTTATGAATATAATTTTAAATTCATTCTTAAAAGAATAAAATATAGGCTATATTAAAAACACCAAGCTTATCAAAAATTAACTTAAACAGGTGTTTCATTAACAGATGTCATTATCATCATCATCATCCATTTTCCAGATTTTATTGCAATAAAATTATAAACAATTTTAATATATTAGAAATTTTTACTTGAAATTTAAATTATTGCTCGTTTCTGAGATAGAGCGAGGATGAACTGGGGGCACCCCCATTATATACATCACTAAACATGTCTTCTGTCTTAATTAACAATATTCGAGGCTATGATAAATAGCAAGTTAAATAAAATTGTTTAAAAAGCGTTAAAATTGATCACTACCAAATAACAGTATAATTTAAATGTAAATTTAAAAAAAAAATTCCCGACATTCTTTGAATTTAACCGCAAATTCCCAGAATGCCTCAGCTTTCATCTTTTGCAATTTTCTTTAATAAATATGAGTAAATTTAGAAAAAAAATTTAATAAATCGAAGCAAATAACAAAAAAAAAAAAAACAAAGTTCGTTTGGATAACAAATTTAGAACATTTATATTTCAGCAAAAAACAAAATAAAGTTTTGGGCTTAGATCTCGTCCCGTGCACGAGACGAGATCTAAGTCCAAGTCAACACAACTCCATTATGCATTCAGTTTAGAGTGAATTGATGGTTAATATTAATAATTCAGGACAAGAAAACACTTCATGTCAGTTGCATTACATATCTATCTACATGTAAATTAGGATAAAGTTTAAGAAAATCGATCAAAATCAAAATAAATTCACGAAAATTCACTTACTTGATCAAAGCAGACGAATTATGCAAACGAAACACATTAAATGCGGGACTGCAAAATAGTAAATTCGGGACTGTTATTATTTAAATAACTTTTTAAAAATATATATATATTAAATATATTAAATCTTCGTGATAAATAAAACAGCGTGTTTATACTTTTGAACGAATGAGGAAAATTACGTTAAGAACGTAACAAGAAAGTCGACTTTGAATGCGTGACGTCACTAGTTGCACAACTACACGTTAGAAGTATGTGACGTATTCGCTTCTACCGTTTGAACTGTCCAATTAAATACTTCAAACGTTATGACGTGTCGGAAAATATAAAGGATGATTGATTGGAGTTTTCGGTTTTAATTATTAGTCAATAATTTCCGACTTTCACTTAATTGTTAATATGATTATTAGAATTAATAATAATGTGTTTAAGTTGAAAAAAAAAAAATATCCCACAATTTGGAAATTTTATTTAGGCATAATATTTATTGTGACGTCACGGTAACATCATACTTCCTCCAAAATCGAAAGTATTTAAGTAGTGTTTACGAGTATTTTAAATAACAATTTTTTATGTTCTCAGCTTAATTAATCTAGAATTCATTTAGTAAATATTCATAACTTTAAACTTAAAAACTCCGCTTGTTTCTTCAATTAAAATTTCAAAAATATAAAGAAATAGGCTTGAAAAATTCAAATTTAAGGCTGTATTTTTAAAAACATTTTTTAAAATATATTTAATTACTTTTAAGTTTACATTTACAATTATTTCAATTTTCATGAAAATAGGGCGTGTTTTCGGGAGACCTTACAGGTTCCTTGCCCTTACAAAGAAAGGTGCAATAACTGGTTACAGATGTAAACTTCGAGGGAAAAAACGAGTAAAACGGTCCATTTTCAAGGAAATAATAAGGAAATTACCCTTTAATGGAGTTAAACTGGCCATTTTTAAACCGTTTCTCACAAAATTTGAGTTTTTTTTTTTTCTTTTTTTCTTCCGAGTGCTAGTTTCTTTGCTTTCATAAAACTTCAAGTAAATGCTTTAAAATTCTATAAATATTAATGTAATATCGGCTATAACCCGATAGGTTTGCAGCAGTTAGCTGTATACAAAGTTTTGGAGCGCGATATCGCATCGCTCCTGCTTAACGATGCGATTCGTGGCTTCATTTTGTAAGTTAAATAATAATTATATAATCATTTCGAATGCTTGAATCCTAACTTTTTCTGGGAAATGTATATACAAGTATCGTACGCACCGTTTCACACTGAATGACTCGTCAATATCATAATGCAGAAAAGTAAATTCAGAAATTTCGTAATAATGGATAAACAAACAGATTGAGAGCGAAAAAATTGCATATAATTCTATATTTTAGAGGTGTTTCAAGGACAAACTCCGGAAACATTGGCGGAGGAAATTTTAAAAATCATCGTACAACGTCATTCGAATATAAAATTTCATTTTATTGTAGTTAAATATATTGTTATTGGCTTAAATTCTGGCATATTGCGTGGATATTCCCAATCCATCATCGGAAAAGGCTCCTCATTAAAGTAGTATTGCAAAGATGAATCCCTTCTTGCAACACGACCCAAATCTTAAGTTTTTCTAAAGATTAGGATCATATTGGTAGAAGGAAACTCTAAACCTTTAAAGTATGCTATATCCACTATAAATATATAATTCATTACAAGAATAAAGAGGAATATTAAGATTTTTTCTTGATGGTAAGGGGAAGCATAGAAAAGAAAGCTTAAGAAATTTAATAAAATCTAAGATAATTGGCATTCGAAGTATACATACACAAAACTGTTACACATAGGGATAACAGAACTAAGAGGAATCTGGTCATTACCGTAACGATGCCTGTGGGCATTCAATGGCGAATCACTTCAGTCCCTCTATAATATTCAGGCTTACAATGCTTATATGTTAGTTAAATATATTGATAAAGTTATATGGTACGATTTATGCATTCATAAGAGAAAAAAAAATCACGACATTACTCAATCATAAAATATGGGTCCATATAAAATTTTTACTACATGTAATCGATAAAAAGAAACTACGATATTTTTTGCAATTATCTAATTGCAGATAATTTAGAATTTATTGGACGTTTTTATAATCAAAAGATTTATAACATTCATACTTAAGTACCTGAAAGACACGCCATAAAATTTGTATAATGCCTAGATAGCATTACACTGCCAATAATCTTCAGCATATTTTTTCTGTATGCAATAAATCAAGGAAACTTTTTGAGTCCGTGATCATAAAAAAAGTTTAATAAGATAATTAGCATTTAAAAAAAAGGAAAAATATTCTGCGTGTTATACGATAGAATCCGTGTAAAACCACATACAATTACGCCCATTTTTGTATACGGAAGTGTAGTTTAATTGCATTATCACCATTCAACACAGTTAACGCCGTTGTTTAGATAGATAGATGCTGACGTACAGAATTATATAAATGTTATGACACGTTACTATCAAGAGATTTTATAATAAATTATTCAAACTACAGGCGAGCATTTGAGAAATCGTGACGTAGAATTTCAAAAATGGAAAAGAAAAAAAAATTACACGTCAAATAACGTATGTTTAACGTACTAGAATCGCGTTAAATTTCGGCTAAATAAGCTTAAAATTTTAAAATTTCGCTTAATAATACAATAAAAATTAAGTTACTCAAAGGTAACAATAGATTTACGTCGTCATCCATTGTGTAACTCCCTCCAGACTTGTCAACCTTCGGGCTATGTTCTGTTAGTAGATGGCGCTGGCTTACTGTTACGACATGATACGTAACTGGAATAAATGGTTTGAGTAATTCTGTCCGGGAACCGCTTCTCAACTGCTGTACGTAACCCTCAGGCCTTTATCCAATGTGCAATGCATTAGCAGTACAACGCGTGGAAAGTACTTGTACGTCAACAGGACATTGAACACATGCGGTGATGTCGTTACTCGGCGCGTACGGCTAGTCGGAATTTGCCATTTTGACTAATTTCGACATTAGTGGGATTTTCTCCTATACGAAAAGTTTAGTTAAGAACGAGAATCAAATTTTCAAAAGTGGCTTTATTTATGCTTTAAATGGCGTATTAAAAATAATGCTTCTTAATCCCCCCTTTAAAGTGTACTTCGAGAAAATCCCTCGTTTTAGAATGGCAATTTCCGAATTACGTTCGATTAGAATGTTACAGTGCATGATTCTGAACTTAGTTATTTAATTATATTAATTAAAACCTTTTAAAATTATAAAATATATATACAGTATTTTTTTAAATAAATTTTGTTAAGAATTTACTAAGAATAGAAAGTTTTAATTTATAAACATAAAATTTCTCACAAAACTTACATAATATAATCGAAATTTAAAAAAAAACAAAAAAATTTCCAAATTAGGTTCAATTAGATTCTAATACGAGAAACTTCCGTTCATAAATTCAAACTTTTAGTGTAGCGGCACTGCAACCATCCAACGAGTGGATCGGGATCTACCGATTGCAAAACTAATTTCTAATGACGTATTCAATACTTAAATTATTAATATTAATAATATTATTATTATTATGAAATATCGTATAAAAATTATCAATTTTTTACGAATTTTGAACAAAAAATTTGAAATTAAAATATAGAAAACATCATTTTTTCATATACAAGTAAATAGAACACTCAGAGTTAGGTTCAATTAGAGTATATAACAGATGTCCATTCATCTACGCAAATTTTCAAAATAGGGACCGTCATAACTCCCCAACGAATGGGTCCCGATCCACAACTTGAGAAAACCTGAACACTTCCCAACGAGTAGGTCAAGATTCACTTGTTGAGAAAAATCTAATCAACGATTTGCAATCTCTACAATTCATCAACCGGTTGCAACTACCGTTCGAGAAAAACCAATTCACTAACGATCCAACGAGTGAACCGCGATCTACAGAGCTTGCACATTGCAACAGCCTCTACAATTCCCCACGAATACTTTGCAATCCATCGATGGTTCCAGTGAAACCTATCAATTCACTAACGATCCAACGAGTAGACCGCGATCCACCATCGAGAAAACCCAAAAATTTAACTATAAGTAACCCAACTTCATTATAATTACAACACCACAAAGTAACCTCAATAAGTAAGCCATAAAGGAAAAAAAATGAAAACTAATTCGGGCATTTAAAGGAAGGAAATTGAGGGGTGGTTCTTCCCTCTTTTTTTTTATGGAAATTTGTGTAATATCAACTGTAAAATAAATCTAGAAAATTCAATTGGGTGAAGAATATATTAAGGAATACCGGAATGGAAATCAAAAGATTTGACTTTCACAAACAGAGAAGTGAGTTTGAAAATCCTTTAAATTGCATTCGTGAAGTGTATCCAGTCATGTCGAGTAGCGACCGATCTAAAATTACGACAGAATTTAAGATCGTATCTCTTCCGTTTTCTCGACAGTTATTGGCGATTTGTATCCGAAAATGGAAGGAACTGTTGATCCTTCCATAAACGAATATGGACCCTAACGCATTTAGTTAAGTATACTTTAAACCTAAGTTTATTTAATTGTATTTGTCTTAAAACAGTTTTAAAAACTTTATAAAACTAACTTGACAATTAATTATAGTGTCGGACGTGTAGTGTGACGTAATAACTTTGTGTTAAGCCGTTGTAACGTTTTCAATTCTGTAACTTTTATTGTAAGCGGATTTTCCATTAGGCCCACTAGGCCCCAGAGCTTAGTGGCGTATCAAAAGTTTGGGAGTACAAAAATTTTAAATAATAATAATAATAATAATAATAATGAGAAAATCATTTTATGTAGAAACAATTCATAAATTAGAATCATGAGGCGCTAAAGGGGTACTTTTAATTTGGGGCCTGCAAATTGTGGACCTTATTTCTAAATCCTCCAGTGATTGTTGAGAGGTGGCGCTAGACTTCTTAGGGGACCTTAGTGGTTCCTACCCCCATAAATTAGTTATCTTTACTAACAAAATAAAATCTACTTTTCATTAATAAAGAAACAAACACTACGTATTTCATTTGTTCAAAAACATGGCGAATGGGCCCCTCTAAAGTCCAATACGGACTCGGTCCCTTTCAAGCTACTAGTTGGAGAAGGATCTAGACCTGTAGTTTATTTTTTTAGCATAATAATTATAAATAAGAATTTAACAGTGTATATATATTATAATAATTTTATAATATTACGTCTCTTGATTGGGTCTTGAAGATGACATACAGCCTGGGCTAGTCAAAAACGTGGACTCCATGCGAATAGGTAAAAAATATAAAAACATTTTAACTTATCGTCTTTTCCGCATAAAACTAATTTCGGGGGCCTTCTCTCTTCGGGCCCTGAACAAATAACTGTATTGCCACCTTTTTGACTTTACTTTGTATACTCAAAATCTATGTATTTATTATCTCTTATCAAAAAATAAACTGTACTGAAATTAACTAATTAAATAATTAAAACACCTAAAATGTTAAGTATTAATCTAGTTTCGGGGCCCTTTTGTAAAATTAAAAGATGCCTTAAAATTTAATACTAGAATTTTTTAAATTAACCATTAGCTAAAGTTAAAGTCATGACAGTTATCTCTTATCAAGAATCAAATTACACAGAAATTAAAAAATTTCTTAAAAAATCAAGTTTTCAGACTTTTTCGGCCAAAAAAAAAAAAGAAAAAATGCACAAAAATGCTTTTTTTCCATGCTTAGACGTGGGGTGGAGCAACGCAAACATATAAATGTGTTTCTTTGGATAAGAAATTCAGAAATAGAATAGTAGATGAGTAAAACTCATGCACGTTGACTCTGCTTTCATAATACTACTACAAATTCTGACTCTCAAATTTCGTATTTGTTATTCTCGACCAATGATTTATGACAGTCTCGAATGTCATCGTTTGAAAAAAATATATAAAAAAAAAAAATATATATATATATATATATATATATAATAATATGTAAATTTATCAAAAGGCATTATACAGCTTTCAGACGAGATACGTTCACGTATAACTTTCAATAACTATAATTGTAAACAATATCTAGCATATTTTTTTCCCTCTTTCTCTCTTAAATAAATTTCTAATAAATCAAATATTGACATTTTCTTTTAAATGTAAAATTTATAAAGGAAAATATTTTATTCATATAATAAAAATGTATTTATAAGTTTTTATTCATTCAAAATATATATATATATATTAAATTCATACTATAGTTATTTTTTTTAGAAAAAAGTTATTTTTTGTTACACGAGTGAAGAATCTTTATATAAATTCGTTTAAAACGGGTTTAAATTCCATTAAAACAGGCTTAAATTCTGTTAAAACAGGCTTAAAGTCAATATAAAATATAACGGCGGATGAAAAAATGAAGTTATATATGAGATAAGGTGAAAGGTTATCTTAAATTTATTGAGAACGTTAACAGTTAGACATACAGCATGATATTCTATTGATGATAAATTCAGCAATTTTATCAGAATTAAATATGTTATATTTAATTTAAAGTAATTTTGTAATGATAAGTGGGTTTTACTTACTTGTTTTGTAAGATAAGTGAAAAATATTAGCTCATTGTTAATGTGAAGTAAAACTTTATTCTCTTTTTGTAATAAAAAATATATATATAAACATATTTGTAATAATTATCTATATATGTACTGTGCATTTACGTCAACATATAGACGTTATTATAGAGGAGAAATGCACATACGTTTATCTATACGCGTACACAACACACTACATATAACACATGTAAATAACATGTATCGTGTTGTATTGTGTGTGCTATATATGTTATGCGTATACTGTATTGCATTGGTGTAGTATATGCGTATAGCATCCATATGTACACAAAAGATATAACACATCTTACACACTACACATATAACACATTGACAGGACTATCGAAAGCTGGTGGGTAGAGCTGGCCCCTTTTTCCAGGTTTTTTGAACAAATAAAATACGTGAAATGTTTATTAAGAAGCAGTCTTAAAGATTTTATATTTTGTTAGTAAAAATAAAATTAATTTTATAAGGGTAAGAACTTCTAAGTTTTCTCCAGGCTCGGGGAGAAATCCCTAGCTTTTCCCTCTCGACGGCCCTACACATCGCATGTACTGTACAGTACCATCAGAGCCCCATACAACATGAGATGAACCGAGTCATTTACAAAATGTGGGGCCCCTTCTCTCCGAAAAACATAAACGTATAAGAATAAAACAAATAAGAATTATGAAAAAAAACCATAATTTATATCACTTTAATATAAAAATTTAGTGAGAATGAGCTAAATGATCCTTTTGATTCCCCTCCATCTGGCGCACATATACAACTGGTTATACAGTAAAAACCGCATACATACTTTTGGAAGAAACACCATTTGATCCATTGTCAGATAATCATTATGTATCCATTATAGTTTTTTTTTTATATAAAATAATCTACATAACTGAATGTCGTCAGTAGATAAATTAAGCAAATTATCCATAATAATTCGCAGGTATTAATTAAATATTAAACATTCTCTACTCATAAATGATTAATAGATTTGCATTAATCGGATCAGAAAAGATGACATAAGGATTAAATTTTAGGAGAATTAACTTTAATTATTGATTGTAAAGCTTTATTAGATTGCTCTCACTCTCCTAACGTTATAAATTTACTCAACTTCTGACTTTTTGTAACTATTTATTGCTTAATTAATTTTAAAAAAAATTCCTATTGCTGATATATAATGTGAAATGTCACCTCTAACAGGAAAATGTTTCCTATAGGTATAGAGAATATCCCTATAAATAAGGACATTTCTCTAAAACTAGGGGAAAATATCCTTATTTATAATCCCTAGGGAAATATCCCTCCCGAAACTTCCCTATTTTTATAGGAAAGATTCCTTTGAATAGGGATATTTCCCTGATAATATGCCTAAGTCGAGCAAGTCACACGTTAAGAGTAAATTTATGACTTTAGAAAAGCAGAATAAAGAAGCAGGGAAATATTTTCCCTGCTATTTCCCTGCTTCATTTAATAAGAAAATTAAAAAATAATTTTCTCCCTAAGTATCAGCATGTTTTAGGGTAATTTCCTGTATTTCAAACATTTAACTGTAATTACTTTGAGAATAACAATTAAACAATAATAAAATAATTGTAATAAATATGAAATAAATAATTAAAAATGATTTAAATTTTAACAAATAATTTTTCTATATTTAGTTCCATAAAATAATTTTTCTATATTAAAATATAATAAATACATTGAAGAAAGTATTTATGTTATTATTTATAAATTTAAACATAATAATGATAATAATAATAATATATTTATTAAATGTACAGAAATTCATTTATTTTGAATTAGTTGATTAATTTTAATTACGATTATTTTATTGTATTATTTTTATTATAAATTTAATAATTAATTTTTTAAAAATTAATATTTCTTGAGGAAATTTTATAAACAAATAATTTCTAAATTTTATTATTAATTTCCTAAAATGTCCATAAAAGTCACTTAAAAATATTAATTCCTGGAAAATATATTAAAAATATTTATACTTTAAAAATAAATAACATAATTTTTATAATTTTATTTTTTTAATGTCTTAAAAGATGTTAATTAATTAATTAAAATTAAAAATTATTATAAATGTAATAAATTCCATTTAATTAGGCTATTATTATTGCCTTATTGTCCTCATTTCTATTCTTAATATATTTGTCAACTTAGACATTAATTATTAATAGGACTGTTAAACTGGTATTAGGTGTTTATCCATTTAATTATTATTAAAGTAAATTAATAATCATTGATTTTATTTTTTAATTGTTTTTAAAAATTGACATTTTTTTAAAACTTCCTAAAAATTCAAGAAAAATTAAAATTAATTCTCTAAACAGAAACAAATGTAAAAACATTATAATTTTTAAAAATATATTTAAAAAAAATAAAATTATTAACGTTTTAAAGAAGCTAATCGTTTCTTCTTAAAACGGAAGAAAAAAAATGAGATTATACTTTAAAATTCACCGCTAGGGCGAAATTGGCGCTGCTGACTCCCATAAGTACTGTACATATTGTGTACGTTTTCTAACGAATTTAGAGTAATGCCTGCGCGACACTTAAGGAATTTTGGTCGTTTTGCAACTCCTTTTATACTTGAAATCTGCCGGAAAACACGTAATATTCACATTAAGGAGACAGCAGCACCAAATTTCTCTCTAGCGGCTGAATTTCGAAGTAAAATTTTCTCCGAAAATCGAAACCGTGTTCTCGGGGAATGTGTGTGTACCATATTTTAGTTGAGATTTCACCAATGGTTAATACGCTGAACATTCACTCTAATTATGATCATGCTGTATACTTAAAATGCATGATACACATACAGGCTGGCCCAAAAATCAGTTAATCCCTTTAAAGAATAAATTTGTCTTATTTAGATATTTTATTAATTACAAAATGAGATTTTTCCTTTTTAATATAGAAATTATAACGTTTTAATCAATTAAATTATATGCTTTTAATAACTTATTAGAGCAATTAATACAGTTTGATTAGACTTTTGACTCATTGCTTGCATATAATTATATGACTATGCAGACAATGAGCCATTATATGTAGCCTACTGTACTACAGGAGACCCTCGATTTAACGTACTTTGCAAATAGAGCACGGTAAAAGGTTGGATCAATGGGTCGATGAGTTAATGAATCAATGAGTATAAATTACTCAAAGTAAATTATAATAATATTTTATTCATACTTAAATATTATATTAAAATTTCAATATATCTCGTACATTGTAAGTTCGTTATTAATACAGTCGAACCTCCAATAACGGCCACCAAGAAAGAACGGACAGGCATTTTTGTAAAACAAAAATGCATACAAAATAAATCGAGGGTCGACTCTGAACACATATACAGCAAATACAAAAAAATTTCGCTGATTTACATGATATTTTATAGTTTAATTAATTAATTATTTTTTATTTTAGATCTGTAATTGCAGAATTCATTCATAATATAAAACTAATTTTATATATTAATTAAACGAGCGAAGGAATGCATTTTATTATCCCATTAAAATATTTATAAATGCAATAATATTTATTAGAGGAAAGCATTTAGGAGTAAAACTCCAAAACTATAATTATACTGATTAATTACCTATCCAAAATTGTATCAAGTGGAATAAGTGATCGAGACGGCGGACATTTCTGACCATTTTGGAATAAAATAAAGCGATTGTGCATTCCTACGACTGTTGTTAATATCCCAGAGGATTGCATTGTCACATGAAGCGTAGAGGAAGCCTAAGACCCAGAAATCATCTGTTAAGATCTCATAAGCATACATCATCCAACCCCTCTATTTGCATGTTTGCTTTGCTTCTACTCTTCTCATAAATTTACTCTGACGAATGGTATTAGACTAATGTTTAAATGATAACGTTACTACACTGTAGAATATTTAAAATTACATACACTTTATCGGTTATGTTAGTATTATATTTGTATAAATATACAATAGGGGCTTTAATTTATCAACGGAATATTGGTGTGTTCTGACCCCTCTCTTATCCCTTACTAAAGTATTATTATTTGTACATTTTATTTTATTTTATTTAGTAAGGGGTAGGGGCAAAAGAAAGGGATTTGAAAGAAATTTTTACAAAAACCCCAACATTCCATTGATAAATTGAAGTCCCTGTCATATATGTACACATCTGAGAAACTTCCTGATATATATATATATCAGGAAGTTTCTCAGATGTGTACATTTATATTTAACGTTATTAAATATATGAAGTAGCATCGTTGCTTAATCCATTCTGTTGTCTGATATGTTGCTTAATATGTGGTGTGCAGTTTGATATTTGAGAAAGTTCTGATTAAACATGCTAGAACGTTTAATACTAAAACTATACTTGTTTTTTTAGCAAATAATTTTAAATATAATTAAAAGTTTTCTTAATTTACTTACGTTTTGTTGATACCAGCACAGTACTCGATATTTTAGAAATACCACCTCATGATACGCGATAAACACCTGTAAAATAAAATAACTTAAAAAATAATGAAAATCTGAGGTTAAATATAAATTTTGTTTAATATTTATTCGCCTATCTAACAGGTTACTTGCCACACTGTCGAGTGTGCTCTTCTTCAATATCTATGCTTCAATAACTACACCAATCTGGCGAAAGGAGATAAATCACTTGTTAGATTGAAACGATGGATGATTAAATTCATATATAAACCATTTAATTTATCAATAATAAATTAAATGATGAAGTAAAAGGATAAATGCGTTGAATAGATAGATACGACACTCGCCATTTGCGAGTGTCGTATCTATCTTTTCAACTTAACATTTTCATAATGGCGAGTGAACTTCTTCACTGACGATCACTGGAATTTATGAGCATCAATTTCTTATTTCCGTTCACTTATAATTTAAAAAGTCAATGTCTTTACTTGATCGCTTGAATCGCTAAAAAACTGATGCTCTCAAGAACATCAATTTTTTAGCTGGTGTTCACTTGACCTCGTGAGCATCCGTTTCTTACTTGATAATCACTGGACTTGAGAGCATCGATTTTTTAGCTGATGTTCACTTGACCTTGCAAGCATCAGTTTCTTAGTTGACGATCAGTTTGGATTTGAGGCATCAATTTTTATTTTAAACGCTTTTATTTAGTTTGCTTTGTATCGTGTCTCGAAATCTTTCAACTCAAATTTAACCTATTTACAATTAAGATGAAAGTTAGGACATATCTAAATCTGATGACAATGCATTTTAAGGGTTGGTCTCTCCCCAACTTCCCCACTTTAAAACCCGATAAACATAACCAAATAAAGAATTTATTCACGTGCGTGTTTGTCTGTAAACGCATTGTAGTGATGTATATGGGGGGTGGAACACCCACACTATTCCCCACTCCTAAACTCAAAAACACATGACCAATAAAAACGCTTAAAATTTTTTAAATATATTAAAATTATTTAGCTGATGCTCACTTGATCATCAGTTTCTTAGCTGATAATCACTTGGAATTTATGATTACAAATTCGATACAAATAATTTTTGTTTCTGAACAGATTGTACTCGTGATTTATATCTAGAACTATATGTTTCCACATACCTTCGAATGCATTCATTAAAATGATCGTGGCTGATGATAATGTCAACAGCATACACCACGCGTGTTATCTGGTCTTTCTAGTTGATACAGAATATCGTTAATGAAGAGATTACATAGCATCGTCACCAAAATGGATTCTTATAGAGTTTCTACAATGAAAAGAAACAGAAATACATTAAATAACTGTGTTAGACCTATATAAATGAACAAAATTTTAAAAAGTTCAAGATAATCTTATTTTTAAGGGAGTATTTGTTATAATATTAGCGCATTAAAAATAAATGTGAATAATATGTTGTAAATTATGAGCTAGGCAATAGTGCCTAACAATCTGGATAATGTGTGGCGCCATCTGTTGCACATAATTACACTTTTTTCGGTGTAATTCCTAGTGTTTTTTTAAGGTTCTCTCCTAATGAGATAATTGATACCTTTTTAATTAATTAAAATTCTTTAAAGATGTGGAAGAGATTATCTGTACATAAAATAAGAGAATACAAATCTTTTTCTTTCTTTATAAAGATAAATCACTTCTAAAACACTCGTCGAGAGTCCCCGCTATCAATTCGATGCAGGAGTATTATTATTCAGAGCAACGCCATGCAAATTCTTAGTTATGGTGCCCTAATGGCTCCTCGCATCAGAATTTTTCTTTTAAAAGAAAAATTCGAATGTTTAATTAAGTCGTAAATATGAGTCCATTTGCATACGAACTATATTCCGTCTGTTCCGGACGACGTAGGCCTCCTGTGAGGACAGATAGGGTTAAAATGGGCGCTTTCTGTGTCACACCTCATTGGAACTGTCATTTCAAGCCACACTCCGTCCTGTGATAGCCTCATTATCTTTGATTTGGATCCTTTACCATCAATTAAATATGAATTAACATCGATTTCTTTTTAAATTATCAAACACTTCGCCAAAATCTTTACGTAACAAAGTTGCCTAAGAACACCATAAATTCATCTTTTCTTCTTTATATTAGAAATCGTGTGTTACGTCACCTTAGTTTTTTAGTGTTTTAAGTAATTTATTATACGGAGAGTAGTAGTTAAAATATAAAATTCTTCATTTATAATTTGTCTGCTTCATCATTTGTGCGTAAGGCTCCCTATACAACGCGTGTTTAGTGATCTTGTGGCAAGTTCGTTGAGGAAGCACCTCGTATGTCACGTGTTTAGTCATCTCGTATCGAAGTGCTGTAAGGGGATAGCATTCTAAAGGGCTGTATGCCATGTGTTTTATGATCTTATTTAATGGTTTTTGTAGATTAGCATCCACGTAATCCATAGACCTCTAAACATCAAGTCTTATAAAGAATGTAGATCTTTACATCCTCCCATAAAAAAACATCCACTTACCTTAAAGTTTTCCATTTCTCCAAGTCGCATCGCATTACCCGCAACCTCAATTTATTATATTTTAATTAATTATTATACTGTTAATTGGAATTTTTGAAGCACTAATATTCTGTACTGTCGAAGCATTTAAGAAAGCGCGTTGAGAGATAAGAACCTCCTAATTTATGGTCTTCTGCCTTCTCATTGTCTGTAAATAGATACAAATTATGTTTTTAAAATCAGACAGACCATTAAACATTGGGGAGTTTATGCAGCTCTTAAGTTTCACCCAATTGATAAGAACTATGCTAATTTTTCTTTCGAGACAACAAAGGAAGGAGAAGATTTTTTAAAAAAAGAATTTTTACCTTTCATAACTTCGATAAATCTGCATTCATCATCCTCTTTACTTAATACAGACCGGATATAAGATCTGCATTAGACAAAACGTCTCTAAACTGCCTCGTTATAACGTTTATTACGCCATTATTATCTTCCAACATGATTTTTACTAGAGAAACTTTTTCTTCCTGTGCTGTAAAGAAGCAAATCTGTAATTTTAAAATCAGAAAAGTAAAGTCTTGATCTTGGATTTTTGTAAATCTTTATATAGAGAAAGCCTGCTTTATATACGGGATTTTTATAGCTAGATGCACGTTATAAAAGAGTGAGACGTCGACAGCTTTCTATACATTATTATTTTCGACACGTCTGATTTCATAGTTTGATGAAAGCTTCGAACTTTACGACTTTTTCTTAGGAAAAAAAGAAAAAAAATATTAAAAAAATAAAATTGAACTGTTTAGCAATTCATGATTTGAACAAAACTGTGCAGAGATTTGCCTCCCTTTTATGAATTGAGATTTAAGTGTTTGCTTTTGACGTCATAAAACTAGATAACTGCTGCACTTTACCAGCTTTTGGATATGTGCATGGGTTCTTTTACATTATAAAACATGGCATAGGTAGTTCCTAAAATGCTAACAAAGTAACAAAAATAGTGTTACATGAGCAGTCGTTTATGATGATAAAAGTATAAATAGCAGAATAACTTTCAGTGGTATATGATCATACAGTTTAATTCTGTTCAAATTAAGGATTTAGATGAGCTTATCGCGTTGTTGAGTAAGCGATAACGCGTCGCAACGCAACAACAAAGCGAACAAATTGTAGAAGCGCTTCTTTGAGATATTTAAAATTAAAATAATTACATGCAATCTTTGAAAATTTAGAGTAATTACTGAATGTCTGCCTGTCAACATACTTCTGAAATAATGGAGTCTTATAGGGATAAGATGAGAGGATAAGTGTCGAGCGACCTATTGGAGACCTTCACCATGGCTCGGAGATCATAGACCCCATGAAAAGACCTCTGAAATCACATATCCCATAGTAAGGCCTCTGATATCAGACCTTAAAATGAAACCATTTAGATCATAGACCCTATAGTAAAGCCTCTGAGACCGTAGTTTCCTTGGAGAAAGGTCCCAATGGAGCTTCGGTTGTAGGCCCTCATTACAAGATTTAGTTGGAAAATTTTGCTATTCAAATTTTGTCAGGACAAAAACTACTAAAATGAATTTTTATTGTAAAGTTTGCTATTATTTTATCATCCTTTTTAGAAGACATTCTAGAAATTAATTTTCTTCGTATCCTCCATTTTCAGACAAAATAGCGATCAAATTTTATTTATTCATCGGAGCATTCGAAAAATATTAATAAAAATATTGCTAGAAATCATATTTTATGAAAATTCATTGAAATTTCTGAGAGCTGACAGCGATAAAGCGTTATCTTATCGATAGCGATAATGCGTCATCGCTTGCGACTGATTACTATCGCTATTTAATTTCAAGAATTGCACGCCTCAAAACAATAACGGAGTAACACTGTTCTAAATCAATGTTTTTTTGGCTGCGATTATCGTTTTAAAATAAAACTTGACTGTTAAATGACGCGTTGTTTAAACGCGATGCGACGAGTCAACTCGAATGTTACCCCGTTGAACATTTATTAACGCGTTCAATAGGGAAAAAAAAAGCATTTATTCAAGATGTCATTTATGCAATACGAGTCATTTATAGTCCGCACGTCAGCGTGAAAACACTAGAGTTTCTATAGTCCACTACTGCCATGAAGTTTCCTACAGCAAAGTTATTAAAGATAGAGAAGAAAAACATTTGATTACCCTTCCTTCCTGAACTTCTCTAACTTTATTGTTAATAAAGTTAGAGAATCGCGCGACTGATGGATGCAGTTGTCTAAATCTCACAAACAGGATGCACTCTGCATTTAAATAATGATGGACTGGTTTAATTTGCATACGAGTACTTTATATGTAAAACTACTAAAAGATGAGAAAGTTTAATTCTCAGAAAAGCACAAAAAAAAGGAGAAGAAAAATGAATACCGTGAATTGTCGCTATCATAATTTTCAATGACACTGTATTAATGGACGGAAGTGACTTCAGAAACATATTGGCAAACAATAGATCATAAGCTGACGTTACGCAGCGATATGGCCATATGTTTCTGTAAAAATCAACAGAAATTAATTGATTTTTTAAATTAATTCCGACTGGAAAAACTAATTTATTAATAAAATATTATTATGTTAACGAAGTGAAACCATTTTTACACCATTAAAGTCGTAAATTAAGCTTACGTGTGATGAAATCAATAATAGATGGCGCTTATACAGAATTTAGTTTTGCATAAATTGTGCAGGGAATTTATATAAATTTTAGGAATTTCAATTAGCTTAGTATTTAATTAATATTATTTAATTTCTTAAAATGCTGAATGTAATTTAAATTAATTATGAATTAATTAGAATTAGAATTTTAAATACAGTTTCTGTTATAGATTCTGTATTTAATGCTATATATATACAATTGAAGGATAATGTTACATAAAAAAAATTTACCGAAAATTCATTAAAATTCCCTAAATTATAAGATTTTGACTGAATTTTTTGATGAAATTTTCCCTAAAAACCCCCTCTCTAAATTCCTCATAAACTAAATTTTTAGAGAAATTTCAAAGCATTCAAGATTTTTGGGGAATTTATGAGGAATTTATTTTATTAATTAGCCAAATTACTAATTAACCTTATGCGATTTCAAAAAAATGCTCGTGTATTTTAATGAGGAAATTTTCGTAAATTGTTCTAAATTAATTAATGCAATAAATAAATAAATAAGAAATGTTTCAATCTATTTTTAAAAAGTTTCCTCCTCAAAGAATTTTGGCTACAAACCAGTAAACACGCAGGAAACTTTTGTAACATGTTAACATTTTTAAACAAGCCTACGCCCCCGCTTTTAACATTCTTTACCCTTACAAAAATATCAATCAAACCGGCGATGTATGATAATGTTAAACATTTCTCTTAACAGTAAGCATTTAGGAGTAAAGCTCAGATAAAGGTGGACGTCTCGCAGTGATGCATTATGGTGCACGTTAGCGTTACGTGTCAGTTGAGAACGGTGATTGGATTAGTGGAACGTCAACTGTGCGAGTTATAACAGTAATAAAAAGGATTGATCTTTGACCTCTTATAGGGCTAAGATCTACCTGACACCGAATGTCTAGTCGAAGTAGAACGAGTTTTTATTCCTCTGTAACATGCTGTAAGTCACTTGACTCTAATCTGACATCTAATTAGTGTTGCTTGTAGCCTGCCAATCTCAGATAGAGAGTTTATAGAAAGTCAACTCTTTTATCTGCGAGTACTCATATATTGGGAATTTGCAGCCTATGTTAAGTGGAGCATACTTCTTTTCCAAGATCGAGTTTTCTGCTTTGTTGCACCGTCTAGGAAGCTGATCTAATGTAATATTATCGCGCCTTGGCTCGTGTCTAGTTGAGTTTAAAACAGTTTAGCGAATTTGTAATGAGGTTAAAGTCCTTACTTTCAAGACCAACAAAGCTTGCAGATTGATTACTTTCAAAAGCCCCATAATACAGTAAAAATCTTTTTAAAAATCGTAAAATTCGCCGAACTCCTTACCTACTCTTTTTTTATTTTTTCACCCTGAAGAATATTAGCCTGGGAGAGTTCAGCAGAACACCAAAATTCCAGGTACTTAGCTAAAAAAAAACCCATAATAAAAACTAAATTATCTCCTCACTTTCACCCTCGACGTTCAATTAATATTATTTTCTTGCAATAAAAATAAAAATCGAGGGTAAAAAAAAAAAATAGGTGCAAAACTTAAATCAACAATTGTTAAGACATTTCGACACAATAACCATTCATTATCTTTCGAATCATTAAAGGCATTACTGAAGCACTCCATTAGTCCGGTTCTAAAACAGCGAGTAGAAGCAAAGGATGATTTGTCACGTGACACAAGAGCGTGCTGTCACTCAGCTGACTTGACAGAATTAATTGTGTCCTAACTACAGAAATCGTGAGTTCGCCTAGTATGCGGGACACCCGAACCTGCAATTATACCGCTCTCATTAATCTGTTCTCATTACCTTACCTGATCCGGCAACACGTGGCAGTGTTTGGTGAGGGGGGAACCGAAAGTAAAAAGAAAAAAAGGGTACACTTGTGCGAGTTGTGCATGGCTGGCGTCGTTAGAGGGGTGTACACTTGTTGGATTTGACGCTTTCGGTCCTAAGAGAATCGCTTTTAATTAATCGGTGGAAGGAAGGAGTTGATCTTTGGTATCGCCTGAAATAACTGATCTCGTTCGTTATGGCCGCGCGTGTCACGTGATCTCTTAACGAGTTACTCAATTTTAAAGTTTGAATTGCTTCGTGACGCTTTAAAATAAAATATATATATTTATATATATTCGCATGTCTTCAAAACTCCAAAATCTAGATATTTACTCGTAAATAACATCGTTGCTTAATTTAGCTCATAAATAACGTCATAGCTTAGTTTAACTCATAAATGACATCACGGCTTAGTTTTAAATTTATTGGATTAGACTCATTTTCAGATTTTGCGTCATACATTCTTATAAATCTAATTGGCTTATTTGAATTTGAAATTAATAACACTATTTATTAAGCAAAAATTACCGGATGGAATTTTAATAAACGAATATATATAGTCGTAATTTTAAAATTTATTAGTTAAGAAGGTATGACGTCACTGCCTATTTTAAATTTGATTGGGTGCATTTTATTTTAAATGGTATTATGTAAATTAGAGAAGGAGCACAATTTTTTTTTAAACTTATAATAAAAACTCTTACTATCATTCCATTTGCATTTATTATTTAATAAAAATTTAAGGAATCATTTTATAGCCTTCTTCAGGGCCATTGGGTTGCCTATAACACCCTACATTAAGCATAAAATATAACTTGTCATCAAAATGACCTAACATGCTCATTTATGATTAATTGTCATTGATTATATGCTAATAAGCTGCATTTATAGTCCGCAAGATCCCATATCCTTAAAATAGACTTTTATTATCATCTATTAAATTTATATAACGTCTTTTGGGCATATTTTTCGGAAAATCGTAAAAAAATGGAAAAGAAAATCTCGTTATGTCAGCTGCTTTAATCGAAAAGAAAATCGATATGAGGGCCAAATCGATTCTGTTTAGATTTTATTACCCAAAATATTATTATTTTTCCAGGTATTCCTTGTATTGTAACGGATATAAAACTGCCGCGTCACAATTACTATCGATTTGTTGAATCAGTCGTTAGTTAAATGTAGAATGAGGCCCCATAATGGGGCCTGTAAGTATATATGGAACGTAACAAAATACAACTAGCCTATGAAATAAATATTGAATTTTTAAAAAATGTATCCTTTGTCGTCATATTAAAATTTAAATTATCCTCCAATAAAGATTCGATATCGAGATTACGTGATAATATTTTTAAAAATTTGAATTTTATACTTTATCTTCCAATTAGATTTAAGTTTGATTTTTACGTCATAAAATTTAAATTTAAATCGCGATTATTTCAGCTCAAATTTAAAAAGATGGTTAATTATCTATTTTAATTATCTTAGAATTTTTATATTATTATATTTAACAATTATTGATACATTTTAAAAATTTAAATCTGCTTATAATATCACAAAAAACGGCTTAATGGTAACTGACTGAAATTTAAAATCCCGCAGTTAAATTTATTGGCTAATGATTAAAGACGTCATTTTAATCCAATTGAATCGTTTTCAGAAACGTCACTGATTGCCTAATTTGACGTCATTGCAGATTTAAATCTAATTGAATGAGCAAGAAGGGAAAAAACCCAGATTCTTCCGCCAGAAAGAAAAAAGTTCAATCTCATCTAAAGCAGGAGCGCCTTTTCTCCTGTGGATCTTTACGCAAAAGCCATTCGATAAGAAGGGGAAAAAATAAAATAAAATAAAAAAAAAATAAAATCCAATATGCAACATTCCAATCTGGATTTTTATTGCCATTTCATGCAATTTGTCTACCGGACAAACAAACCAATTGGCGTAGCAGACGGAAAGATATTTGCAATGACGAATTGCCTCAATTGTCGTGAGTATTTTGGCTAGGTCCCATTTCGATGGCTTCTCTTTTACTTAATGGATTTCGTCCCGCAATAACTGGGTGAAGAAGGGAAGCTGTGTCTCTTCGTTTTCAACAGCTATTTGCATGTTGCATCATTGTCCAAAGAGCCATTAAACAACTCAGAAGATTGAAGGGTGAGCAGGTGTTCTGATACTTTCTGTTAACAACTATTTGATGCAATTTTATGATACTCAAGAGACATACACATTTAACACCTTCCCTCTCACACTCCTCAATTCGTTCCATGATAATTACTGTAAATAAACTGCTTCGGAGGGTTTCTTTGCCTCTTACAATCGAGAATAGGCTTTGAAGTAATTACTCGTTTAAAAACCATTGCTGACATTCAATATCTAAATTGGCCGACAATAAAGGGGCCTGGTATCTTATTATTAATAAAATTAATCCTTTTATCTTCGCCAATATTCTGATGACAATCAGCTATGAGCACTCCACCCCGTTAAAATACCATCCTCGTTCCCTTTCATGCGCAATTTATTATCTAATCAACGACACTCTCAAAAGTATAGCTTTAAAATTCTGCAATTTCGCACGTATGATTTGATTGGAATAATATAAATTCGAATCCTTCTGGGGTTAAATGAAACAGTGATGTTTCGACTTTGGAGTTTTTCAATAGACCTCTTACGGCGTTCAAGCTCCATTTAGAAAGGCTCAAGATCAATTTCGAGTTATCTAAATGGGGTTTGTAACAATTAGGAGGGCTTAGGAACCCCACAAAAGACACGTAATCTTTGCAAATTACCGCGAAATTTAATTTACAGGAGCAATTAAAAAAAAAAAAGCAGTAGAAAGAGGAGAAGGGGGAGACGGATTAATGAGAATTGCTAAGCCCTCTAATGAAAGAAAATTTTGCAAATAGAGAAATAAATTTTACGGATTAAATTGTCATAAATTGCAAAGAAGTATTGGACAAGTAACCAATTTGTAATCATAATACTTAGAGGAAGCGTGTGTGACTAATAATTGACTTCTCTTTCATCCGATGACACGATATGGATGTGCAATGACAGAATCAATCATCCGTAGGGCCCAGCTATTACTGCCACAATGAGCTCTTTTGAGTGATTGCCGGGAAATCATACACCTGCAGATGTAATATAACTTATTTTATATCTTTCCATCCCCCTTCGGTTAGGTACAGTTGTCTTTCTTTTATGCTTTGATAGCTAATAGTTTAGTTTTGATGGGTTTTCCACCTGACGGGCCTCCCCGATAGAAACATTACTGCAGTGTTATTTAAAGCTCTAATTGACTCCAGAAACGTAAAGTACCCTTTTCATAAATAAACTTTTAAGTTACTCGCCTGCACCGTGTAATATTATATCATGGTGTAACTTCTATTTAAATCATCCGAGACTGTTATTCCTATTCGGGACCTTTTGACAGGTTCTACTCCACCAGTGATTTATATTTCATCTTAGTTCAACCCAGTACCATAGAAAATCAATATATTTCTATCTTGATCACTTTAATGAAATGGTCCTCTCATTCAAAAAACCATAAAACCAGCTTACACTCTTATCAAGTAACTCATATTTTCGATAGTTAAATTTACATTTAGAAATTAACTCTTAATGGCTACTCGGTTTCAAACAGGATTAACCCTTCTTCTCCATAGCTAATTAGTTTTACATAAAGTTAATTCATTAGTTCTGTACCTCGAGTATAGATGGAGTTGACTCTTATTCTCTGTGGCAAATCGACTTCATCTTATTTTGGCGCCTATTCAGATTCAAATCTTCGATAGAATTTGATTCCAACAGATTAATTTCAAATAAAATTAATTCCTATTTTAGTTTTATTTCTTTATAACTTCTTTCAGTGACGAAATGCTTCTTCATTGAAGCATTCGCATTCTTTCAGTGTCACGAAACTTCTGAACAGCAATTCGAACCTCATTCCAACATTAATTTTATATTCCCATTTTGATATGATTCAAATTATACAAGACTTTATAATTTTCTAACTAGAGAAACTAACTTCATCGTTAAAGAGGCCATTCGATCCCGTTGGTACAATTATCGAATTAGGGTCATTTAGAAACTAGCAGCGACTGGGACTTTAAATCAACTTTATCTTTTGCGTTAATCTAAGATAAGATAAGAGATAAATAATCTGGTGTTAATCTAAGCATTTGCATCCAACCAACGCTACATACTTATCAGGGCAATTTAGTGTATAAAATGATTGCGTTTAAATCCTTTCTGACGATATTTCGGACAATTGAACTAGCAACAATGTGTCTCAGTAGATAACAGGACTTGTGTACAAAACGAAGCTGGGCTGTCCGGATCGTATGCCTAATAAATCTCCTCCCAGATTGGATCAAAGTACAGTGTGGTGGGTCTTAATCCTCATTTATGTGACATTGTACATCAACTGTGGTCGACTCTACAAAATCTACTTATCGCCCCCACTAACTTTTAACAAATGGCAGCAATGTCTAGAGCTGCAAGCAGATTTTAATTTCGGGTATATTTTGAGGGATAGTTTTTTTCAAAGGGTAGGTAATTCGCTTTAGAAAATATGAGTTTGCACCACCCTACAAATGATTTAGAAGGCAGGTTGCTTAACATATTTCATATCATGATGTACACTAATATTAAAAATATAAGCAATTTCAATGAAGATTGATTAATTCCAAAGTTGGATTTCTTACAATCTATCTTTTAGTTATAAATTTGAAAACATTCTACTTAAAGAAATGTAACTTACTATTTTATTTTCTTTTTCTTTTTAACTGGCAAGATTTTCTGGCAAGATTTAAATTCTGGAAACTTGTGAATGATAACTTTCGAATGCTTCAAATCTGATCTTTGTGCCAAGAAATGACCTAAGAAACAATTTTTAATATTAAATATATGTGGCACTGCACTCAAATTATTATTATCATTATTTTCAATTTGATGTTTAGCCTGTATCAAATGTATACTATATATACATAATACCAAATGTTCACATGTGCATTTAGTATCAAATGTAAAAATTGAAGTAGAAATGATATTTTCAGAAAATTCTGTGAATAATTTTACATAGATAGAGGCTATATTTTCCATGAAATTTTGTATTTAAAAAATACAGACTTTTAAAGTGAAAATATATTAGTATATACCTTCCTATTAAGATATGTACAAATAATAAGGTAATTAATATGGATATTAGTAAGCAAATTTGAATATACATTGTCATAATCATATAAATGAAATATTAAACTCGAATTTTTTGAGATTTAAAATAATCCAAAACTTACCTTCTAATTAACAGGCTGATAAAAGTTTTTAATATAGGCCTAGTTTTAAACTTCTATTATTTTAAAGGTGTTTATAATATTTTATAGTTTTATTAAATTTTTTTCTGGTAAGATTCTTAACTTCCCAATTTGCAAAACCTGGTTTATGTGCCAAGAAACAGCAACCTAAGAAACAATTTTTTAAAAGTCACTTTTTTGTATTGAATATGTTTTAAAAGATTTATCTAAAGTTTTAAAACATTTCATTACCTTAAAAGATTTTTAACTATTTAAAGCCAACGACTACTTGGCACTTTTCCCTACTTATGACCATATATCAAATGAATATATCAAAATGGATACAGTGCATTCAGATTGATGAAAGTAGGCACGTGTTTAATACTTTAAACCATGTTGCCAGACCTTTTTAATATTAAAAAATATATATTAAATATAAAGCAGATAATTTAAACATTTAAAAATATTTAAAAACTTAATTTATTTTAATTTTTTAACTTTATTTAATATTTAAACCCAAACTTTTCACATAAAATTAAGAAAATATGTTCAGATTTATAGCGAAGTACGACGATCGTCTGCGTTAATTGACGTTTTAGTGTTGCCAACTAATAAAAAATTTTTTAAATTAATTTAAAACCATTTAAAATATTTCATTATTCATGTTTAACGATTTTTAACTTTAAATTATACATTAAAAATGCATATTTAATATTATAAAATCAATATCATTTTAAAAATTCAAATCACTGTTGCCACAACACTTAATATAAAAATGACATTCGAATGACGTCATAAGTCGAATGCATCAGCGTTTCATGCATTTATCGGAAGTGCGGAGGATGGCGAGAAAGTGTCGAGAATATAGAAGATATAATAAAATAAACATTTTATACCCGTTGACCGATTGGGGTGGACGCCGCAGAAAGAGAATCGTCATGCTTCTAATTGCTGCTAGTGTCAGCATAGCGTCTACACTACTGGACAAGCAGCTGTAAAGTCGAAGCTTTCCAACATCTACGTAATGACAACCATAAAATACAGCGATGCAAGCATCTCGCTTCCGAGTTTTAGTGACGTTTAAGGCCTCGTAAAACGCTGGCCTCACTTGGAGGATGCGGAAAGTTCTGATGCTGATGCCAACATTGTTTGACAAGCCAGCCACTGCTAGTCTCCTGTGGTGATGATTGCTAAAGCTTCTGTACCTTCCACTTTACTGCTGTAGACGATAGCTTCTACAATAACCTAACTGATCAATTGCGTTGTCTGTATTGCTGAGTGTACTTTTATTAAGAGCGCTACGTACTTAGCAAATGGTGGCATACCAGGATTTGTGGCTACAAAGTTAATTTACTACCGAAATTTTATTCTCTTCAAACCGTGAATACTGATTTTTCAAAATGGCGACGACTTTTCCATGAAAGAGTTTCGTTGTATTTTCGCCTTTTGAAAATTAGGATTTCTCTACAGTACTTCGTAGAATAATATAATTTTCTTTGCATAATTCCGTGAAAGAGAAAAGTACGCAAATTAAGACACTTCTACAGATCAAAGGGGTTGCGTAACGGAGCAACAATGGGCACATCAATAGGACACGTGCACATGGAGGGGAGGAAGGAAGTGCAGAGGAGTAAATCATAATGATCGGGACATGAGGTCAAGTTGTTGCTGGACTGCAAGTTGTTGATTGGATAGTCCAGTGTCCGGTAACAATCGATAGGAGCTGTCAGCTTCGGAACGTACCATCTTCTGTCATTTAGGACCGGTGGTTTCTCCACGCCATCAACAGATGTAATTAGATGAATAACAAGTCGTATTTGTTTCCTCAACTTTGCCTTTTCGCTCTTTAAAATTTATACCTTTTCCCCTTTCAAACTCTCTTACGTCATCTACATTTCGTGTTCCCTAAATTTCCATAAAAATCTCACTTTATAATTAATTATCTTTAAATTAAAAATTTACAGGCACTTTTTTGGAATTTTCAAAATTTAATAAAATTTTAAAATAACAGCAAAACACTGTATTGTCGTGCTGCAAAATTTGGCTATCGTTGTTTTACTTTCACAAAAAAAAATAATTAAATAAATAAAAAATAATAATTATTATGATTCGTTAATAAATCCGACGGTTACAGAATTTTAAAAATCGAAAGCCGCCATGTTTTATATTTTTTAACAGTAATATCCCAAAATTTGAATTTTAAAATGTTAATTTTTTTCTCAGTTTATTCCTATTTTTCTCATACATTAACAAAATGCACAAGAGAAATATTTTGAATACACAAAATTTTGGGTATTGTAAAATATTTTCGCCACATTTGAAGTAAAAATTCCGCGCTCTTCGTATATCAGTTTCTAATTTTATAATTTTATAAAAAATATAATTATGGCCGAAATACTACTAAACTTGGCAGTAAGAAATTTAAAAAAATTTAGATTTAAATAAAAAAATTTAATTACAATCCGTAAATAAGTTCGATCTTTGCAACGTTTAAAACTTTTCACCTTCCATATTCAAAATCGTTTAATGCTTATCACTTGAAATTTTAAAATTCTGTAAAAAATATAATTATGATCGAATTGTTATCAAATTTAACAATATAGTAATAATTCTAATATTAAATTTATATATAAAATTTGATTATTATTTATTAATAAATTCGACAGTTGCAACATTTTAAAAACATTAATCCGTCATATTTAATGTTTTACGCATGCAATTTGAAATTTTAAAACTTCATTTAAAAATCTAATTATGATCGAAATTCAATTAAATTTGGTAGTAAGATAGTATTTTTTATATTAAATTTAAATATAAAGACTAAGTTACTCTAGTAGATAAACTCTATTGTTGCAACGTGCTTCAAAATACATATCCGCCATTTTTGATATTTTAAAATTCAATAATTAAATATAAACACAATCTAAATAAAATCTGGTAGTAAGGATATATTTTTTAATCTTAAACTTACATGTAAAATTTGGTTATGACCCATTTGTTAATAAATTCGACTGTTGCAACGTTTGAAAAAAATCACGATCCGCCATTTTGGATTTTTTAGATAAACGAAGTACTGATGGGAAAATGTAAATTTTTAAAATTCTCTATCGTTAAGTAGAGGTACTAGAAGATCAATTATTCCCTCCTGGAAAAAAATCTTTCCGGAAGGGATTATTAATCTGGAAAAGCAAATTAGAGATTCAGTATCAAGTCGACTCAACCAACCTATTACTCTTTGGACATCAAAACGTCGGGGAATTTCCCAAATGACTCCTCTAATTAGATTTACAACAATTCGAAACTCTCGTGTAAAACAGATTAGAAGAATCAATCTGAAACGCGCAGCGTGAACTCTACACTAACTTCGACTCTACTTGATTTACCCTTTAAGGAAGGAAGAAAAAAAGAACGTGTTGCCAGTTAACATCTTCGTGACTCTCTTAAAGGGTAGATAGAGCAGAATCTGTTCAATCTAATCTAAAACGCGTGCAGGACTTGTTTTATGGATGGAACAAAACACTAAATGGGAAAGGGGCGTAAAATGCGAGCGTACTGTGTAAAGGATGCAAAACCCGTTTCTAAAGTAGATACCCGGGACTGTAGCACCCAACTCCAAGCGTAACAGATATCCCTAGAGCGGGGGCCAAACGGGGAAGTTTCTCTGTTAGTTGTTGCTTCAAACTGGCACACCTGTCCGTCAGCAAAAAGGTAACGAGTTGTGACTCGCGTAGAGTCCAATTCAGTACAACCCCCCCGAACATAAAAAAGGGCAAAACATGGTAACATATGCAGATCTTAATCAGGAGTAATACTGTTAAACGAGCGTGTCTCGTCTTCGTATGAAACGGCGCGTTACGCGGTCACGCATCGCGAACGCGCGTTGTCATTAATCAAAAGAGTTGCCACCATTCAGATGTCCAACTCTTTGTGTTGCACATTTCTGTTAATATGCATTCTACCAGTAAATTTATTCACCGAACTTAAAGGAAAAAACCAGGAAAAAAAAACGTGTGTAGTTCAGTAATTACTCTTGCACTGCCTTAGGTATTTTAAATGGATTGTTTCTATAGTAGTAAGCGACGTAAAAAAAAAGGAAGCACTTCTTACTCCAGACATTAACACACGTACTTTGCCTCTGGTGCTTTTTTTAACGTAAGTTAAATGATGAATGAATAATATTTCTCTCAAATTGAGACTCTACTCGAGTGTTGAAACAATCAACCCTCCTGTTTTTTCAATAGTACTATAACAGCAATAACTGAAAACTTTATTTTAATCTTTTTTTAAATCCACACCCTCCAGTTACTTGACATTACAGAAAATATAAAATCGAAGTCCCAAGAGTGCTCGAGTTTCTTTTTAAATTTTTAATGTATAATTTACTACTTTTTTTTAATTAAAGCAAAAAAAAACTTGGAGGAATAAATCACACCACTCCAATTAAAGTCCATGTTTGGTCGATGACGTCCGGACCATAACGCATCATGTAAATCAATTGGAAGTGAAGATATTTAATCAGAAACTTCATCAATCCGGCTCACAGTCACTTTTTCCTTCTCACATAATGAATAGCGCAACTATCAATCAAAGTGGGTGACAGCTTCATCGTCTTACGTGCGCCCTCAACAAATTACCTCGGCAAACATACAGATTATGGCATAAGCGACGTCATCGGGGGACATCCCCTTTACAAAGTCTCGACCCTTTGTAAATATACGGAATGGAGGAGAAGAGACGAGGACGTATAAACGTTTCCTTTAATAATCAAAATTGGTAAATTTTCTGGTCAAAGATTCAGATTTTCCGCACGATTTTTTCGGTGCTGAAATCATATTTTCTGCGTTTATAACTGATTTTTATCGATTTGAATTGGCTATAGAAGATGGCGTTGACATTTCTTTTTTTTTTTTTCTCCTTAATTTTGAGACTTATTCGTATATAACGCGCACTAAAAATATTGTCTTGCTTCCTGGTGACGATTTTCTACGCTTAAATTATGTCATTTTTGCCTTGCGTAATTTGTTTTTATGCAAATTTAGCCGTTTTAAACAGTTTATTTTGATATTTTTGAATGTTTCAAGTGTAATGTTTTCATTTCCACGTATAACGCGCACTTTAAAATCTCGTCTCTTGAATGATTAAAACAACTCTATCACTAATCTAAGTAAGAAACGTAAATAATTATATTGTTTTAACATTATCTTACATTCTAAAAGCTTATAACAGCCAC